>NC_091250.1:78062973-78366004 GCF_042477335.2 Ovis canadensis
ATTCTTCACCACTGAGATACTGGGGAAGCCCTGATTATAATGCAGGAAATAATAAACTGATAGTGGAAAAAGGTGGCAAGTGGAGTAGTTGGAAAGTGCTATATTCATATTGAGCAGCTGGGAACAAATTCTAAACAGAATGAGAGTGGAAACTGTTGAGAATAGCATTGGTGTGTTTTGTTGGTGATGACTAGAAATTAGGTTATTTTAAAAAAGAATGATTCTGTGCATCTGAAAATATGCTGTGTGGAGCTATAGCTAATTTTTTTAAGTATTAGATAACCAATGGAAGGTATGGGTCTTAAGTTTATATATCTTTATATTTACTATCATCTCCTGCTACCCTTGGGGGGCACTCAGTAGATGCTTGTGGGATATTTATTGCTTGAATGAAAAAAAGAACTACAAAGATTACCCACTGAAAAGAACAGGTTGATTTTTATTTTAGCTTAAGACAGGTGTCTGAATTATAATTACCTAGGGTATATTATACATTCAGTTCAGTCCAGTTCAGTTACTCAGTCGTGTCCGACTCTTTGCGACCCCATGAAGCACAGCACGCCAGGCCTCCCTGTCCATCACCAACTCCTGGAGTTCACTCAGACTCACGACCATCAAGTCCGTGATGCCATCCAGCCACCTCATCCTCTGTCGTACTCTTATCCTCCTGCCCCCAATCCCTCCTAGCATCAGAGTCTTTTCCAATGAGTCAACTCTTCGCATGAGGTGGCCAAAGTACTGGAGTTTCAGCTTTAGCATCATTCCTTCCAAAGAAATCCCAGGGCTGATCTCCTTTAGAATGGACTGGTTGGATCTCCTTGCAGTCCAAGGGACTCTCAAGAGTCTTCTCCAACAAACACCACAGTTCAAAAGCATCAATTCTTCGGCGCTCAGCCTTCTTCACAGTCCAACTCTCACATCCATACATGACCACAGGAAAAACCATAGCCTTGACTAGATAAAAGGAGTACGTCAAGGCTGTATATTGTCACCCTGCTTATTTAACTTCTATGCAGAGTACATCATGAGAAATGCTGTACTGGAAGAAACAGCAGCTGGAATCAAGATTGCTGGGAGAAATCTCAATAACCTCAGATATGCAGATGACACCACCCTTATGGCAGAAAGTGGAGAGGAACTAAAAAGTCTCTTGATGAAAGTGAAAGAGGAGAGTAAAAAAGTTGGCTTAAAGCTCAACATTCAGAAAACGAAGATCATGGCATCCGGTCCCATCATTTCATGGGAAATAGATGGGGAAACAGTGGAAACAGCATCAGATTTTATTTTTCTGGGCTCCAAAATCACTGCAGATGGTGACTGCAGCCATGAAATTAAAAGACGCTTACTGCTTGGAAGAAAAGTTATGACCAACCTAGATAGTATATTCAAAAGCAGAGACATTACTTTGCCTAGGATGCACATATTCTTATACCAGCAGATACTTTCATTTACTTGTAGTCCAATGCAGTGGTCATAGCTATGAATTTCCCTGTGACTCAGACTAGCTCATATATGGCACGATTCCTAATGTGCCCATATGCCCATATTTCTTCCCCATCCAGCTAGCAGATGGGGAAGAAAGAGAAATAGAATGACATACAGTGTCTTGCCAATTGCCTTGGTCCACAAATACCTGTCACTTTTGCACGCATCCCCTCGGCAAAAGCCAGGCATTTGTTCTTTCTCCCTTAAATGCAAGAGGCTGGACAATGTAGTTGTATGTATCAGAGCATCTCAGCATCGTATACACTGGAATAAATTTAACAGAATTGTTACCATCTCTAGCGACAGTAGTTGTGACTTTTATTTTTAACTCTGTACTGTTAATTACTCTCTAAATTTTCTGAAATAAGCACAAATTAAGTTTATAATCAGGTAAAAGCTTATAAACATTAAAGTAAAAGAGTCCGTGAGAGCTAGCTGAGTGGCCTCCATCTGGAGGTTTAGATTGGTTGGGGCACTCACTATGGTGTAAATTTCAATATGCCTTTGTATCTTAGGAACTTCTTCAGGTGCCTGCCAAAGTGACAGAAAATCCACTGAGCGTAGTGTAAGGAGGACCCTTCTCTATGCATGGGTGATTTGGGTATGACATTTATCAGTGCTAATCACCTGGATTGCCTTGGCTGATCTGGCTGACTTGGAGGATTTTCCATTCTTCCCTTGCAATTCCATATTTCCTTTCCAAAACCTTTCCCTCTGTCAAAGAGAGGAGTGTTTTCTGCTCCCAGAAGTGGGAAAGCAACAAAAGAAAAGTTATTTCTTCTTATAGTCTGTTGAAAAGCTATTCTTTAGCAAAACTACTTGTGCACGAAGATGAAGGTGTAGATTGAAAATTCATTGTATAAATGTGGGTGAAATCTAATTGATGATTTAATAAGAATTGATATTGATAGCCCTATGCAAGCATGTAGTATGTTCACTGCCTCTTTTTATGAGTGTGAAAGACAGAAGGAATAGGCACTGTGAGAAGCCTATGACACCTCCCATCCTACACATTTGATTCCATATTTTATCTCTGGTTTCCCCTATGAATTTCAGAGGTATTTCTGCTGCTAAGATCCTTTTCAACACTCACCACTGGCTTCAAAGTTCAAGCCTTTCATTTCTTGGCCTCATACTTACTTTCTGTTTCATTGCTTGCTACTTTCTTGCACTTGTCTTGCTGAAGAGTCCACCATGGCTATTTAATATTTAAAGGTTGGGATCACTTTGCAGGTTTTAGTTTAAAGGTAGCCATAGCGCGCGCGCGCCCGCACGCGCACACACACACACACACAGACACACACACATTCATTATTAATAGCAGAGATGCACTGTAAGTTCCTGGGAATCTTCTTTCCTTTCGATGTTAGTTTCATGCAAGTGCTACTGCCACTAGAATTAGGCCCTGATATTGCTATGTGGCAGGTAGACTAATGCAGTAACAAGGGATCCAGAACTATGTGAACTGTTTATTATGTGGGTGGATGGGACCATGCTGAAGCGGGAGGTGAAGCCAGAAACTGACAGACCACGGAAAGTCCGATTTCGGATAGCATCATCTCACAGTGGGAGAGTTCTGAGGGAGGTGTATGAAGATGGACGGCCAGCAGGCTCTCTGGATTCTGAATGTGCCAGTATCTGTGGCATAGATGGGCTCAGTGAGTCTGATGGACAGCAGAATGGCCACATAGGATCAGAAGGTGATGAACAGGAGAATGACCAGGATAACTTACTGGTGTTAGCAAGGGCAGCCAGCGAGAAGGGGTTTGGGACAAGAAGAGTCAACATTTTAAGCAAGAATGGCACAGTCAGAGGTGTTAAATATAAAGTCAGTGCTGGACAAGCTCTATTTAACAATTTGACCAAAGTATTACAGGTAAGTCATTTGTACTTTGTCCCTCCTTCCTGATCTTTGTTTCTAACTCACTGTCTCAACACCTCTGTTCTCCAGTTTAAAGCAAGCCTCTCTTAGTCATGACTATGACACATTTTATGAGTCACTTCTGCATCTAGGCTATTGTCTCAACAGCCATCAATTTAAAATATGGTCAAATGCTTAGCAAACTAGATTGATTTCTCAAAGCCAAATTCCTAACTTTTAAGTAGTCTTCTAATACATAATGACTAAAACAATATGTGTTTCTTAGCCAAGGAAGGGAAGAAGACAGATTATAGTGTTCAAAGCATTTGAGCAAAGTTTAGGCATTAATTTCTGGTTACTCATCCTTAATACACAGTTTACCATTTGTCATCACTTGTGTAGACATTTAAACTAGAAAAGATTGAGTGCTACGTTGAGTGGAGTTGGATTTAGTTGGAATGTTATGAAGATAAAAGGCTGATTTGACTTTTTCCCTTTCCTGGTGAGATTGCACATTTCATCTAAGGTACTTTACTCCATTAATTTGACTTAAGAACTCTAGAGCAGTACTTGAAAAAGTTATTCTTCTATAAATGTATAGTTTGGATCCAGATTTTATAGTAAGAAGTTCGTCTTTAAAATATGATAGATTATGCACCGTAATGTAGGAATGCATTATTCATCCTGGAGCCATTGGCAATAATCTTATGTTAATACAAGGTTTTGAAATTGCCTGGGAGCATTGGTGAAATGATTTTCTGTTAAAAACAGGAATCTTCATTTCATGAATGGAATTCATAATCACTACCTTTAAAGTAGCAAGCCAATATTTTTTCATTGTAATACCATTTTATATTATTTTCAATATTTAAATAAAATGATCTCTCATGATGAATATTCCAGTGCCTTGACATTAAATAAGGACATGGGAGCGGTGGGGAATTTAACCAAAGACTTTTATTTTTGATTTAAAGGAAGTATTGGGAAAGGTCACATTATGAGGATTTAGAAAAGAAACTAAAGGGTAAAAGCTTTTCAGCTCAAATTTTTTTTTTTCCATATACAGAATTTACCTATGACAGATTTTATAGATTAGGAGTGGGGGTTGAAAACCAAACATCAGAAATTGGTGAGTATGTTTCACTAGGTTGAAAATAATCCTAGGTGGTGTTCTAGTCATTAGGCTGAGTTCATCTCAGTGCCCTGTATGTTTCACCCAGTGCAGAAATTGTTATTGCTAAAGTGTAGAACAAGACACTATAACGATTACGTTTATAACTGTTTGCATTCTTGTGATTAATTTAGCTTGTCATGACTTCACCTGCTTTATAATTTGGAGGGTTATTTACAAAACTCCTGTACTAATTTTGGCCCTTGGATTAGAATTTGTTGTTCAAATCTCCCAAGAAACCTATCATTTATGAGTAAATACCTTAAACCTTCAAAGCCTGCAAGAGGAAAGCTTTTCCTCTCTGTGGCTTAATCCTAATGAGGTTATAAACTCAAATACAAAACAGAGGAAATTCCAAGGTCAAAATTTTAGTCCTAGATTAGGTTACAATATTTATTTAGATTTTTATGCTTAATTACATCTTTTTTAAATATTTTAATTTTTTTTAATTATGAAAGTATAGTAACACATTTATAGGAGACTTAGAAAATACAAAACAAGGTTACATATAGTTCCACTATACATTACAATTATTTTTTAAGTAGATAAATTAAGAGTTTTACTTGGTGTTTCAATATCAAACTCTCAAAAATTAATAGAATGAATACACAGAGAAGTAGAAGGATATATTAGGCCTGAAAAGCACTATGAACCAATTCAAGATAATTAAGATTTATATAGTTTTCACAAAACTACTGCTGCTGCTAAGTCGCTTCAGTCGTGTCCGACTCTGTGCAATCCCTTAGATGGCAGCCCACCAGGCTCCTCTGTCCCCGGGATTCTCCAGGCAAGAACACTGGAGTCGGTTGCCATTTCCTTCTCCAGTGCATGAAAGTGAAAAGTGAAAGTGAAGTCGCTCAGTCGTGTCTGACTCTTGTTGACCCCATGGACTGTAGGTAGGCTCCTCAGTCCATGGGATTTTCCAGGCAAGCGTACTGGAGTGGGGTGCCATTGCCTTCTCCATTTCACACAACAGTAGGATACAAATTCTATTCACTTTCCCATGGACTGTAAACTTGGAGACACTGGAACATATCCAGGGACATAAAACAAGGTGCAAAAATTTCACGGTCTAGAGGTATTGAAATCATACAGAGTCTATTCTCTTATCATTGTGGAATTATGCTAGATCAATATCAAAAATATTTGAAGATAGCCCACATATTTTCAAGTGCAGTGTGACCTTTACCAAGAGAGATCTTTGACTTAGTCATGAAATGCTTCAAAAAAGTTAGATTGAAAAAAGGAGAGAGGGTAATTGCAGAGAAGAAAGCATCTAAATGAAAAATTAGCATCAAAATGAGAAATTAATATTAAAGATACTTTATAAACAAAATCCCGTGTACTTGAAAATTAAATGACCACTTTCAAATGATGGGTGTATCCAAGAAGCCATAACAAGGAAAATTTGAAGATATTGGTAATAGAGTAAAAAATGAAAAGAGAATTTACCAGAATTTGTTGCATGCAGCTGAAGCTGCTCAACGCAGTTAAATACAACATGGTGTCTTGGGTAAGGTATGAAAACAAATAATGGGCACTAGCATAAAATTTTGTTCATCTTTTTTTTTTAAGATAAAAATCCAACAAGACTGTCATTTTCTAATAATGTAACCTCATTCTATTCACTCCATGCTTTAAGAAGACAATAATGGTTACTAGCAGAGGTCTCTCAGAGTTTGATAGTCAATCAGTTTTTTTTTCCCCCCAAGTTGGTCATTCTTTTTTTTTTTTAATAACTGTATAGAAATCAGCACGTTATATTCACAAATTGTGGCCATTATCACTAGTTTCATCATCATTATTATCACTGCCACCATCATTGTGGGGATATTCGCCCATCTTTCCAGGACAAATGTTAAAGGAGCTCCTACCTTATATCAGAGCTGCTTGCTGCACTATTTCAAGGGGCTCCATTAACATCACTGTCTGTGTGAGCAGCACAGACATCCCCCCAGTATTATCCTGACAGCTGACTTGGATACTGCTGCTTGCTAAGAGATGTGTATGTCAATAAGGGATGACAAATGTCTTAGGCATATGTCTTAGGATGACTGAGTCAGTCATGTCCATAGGCATCCCACATGCAGTAGCAGAGAAGCCCCAGAAGGTAAAAGCAGAAGTTACCATTCAATTACACTCATAGGTCGGTATAGGGGCCAGAAGTACCTCTTCCCTGGATCTCTGTATATTTTCCAAATCCCTTGGGAAGTAAGCAGCAAATTTAACTAGATGGAACTGTAATGTAGCAATTTCTCTCAAGGAGGAGAGAATCTGAGGAGTCAGGAGTCCTATCTTGGATATTTGGTTAAGTTTCCAATGCACAGCAAATCTTGAAGAAAGGAACTGTGCTGGAAAAAACGATCAGGTTGTTCTTCCTGCTCTTCCTTTAAGATATTAAGTTATAAAATCTTAAAACACTCAATCTGAAACTTGAGAGGAAACCCTAAATATAAATAACATCTTTGAAAAACCATGCAAATCACTTTGCTTTCTCTCTATTAGTTTTCCATTATGTTATTACCATCTCTGGTAAGTGACTTGCAAAATTTTCAACTGTGCAAAGAATAATCACTGAAATAGTTTTTACTCCAAACATTTATACTTCTGAGCAGCACTTATTAATTAATAGGAAGTTGTCTATAAAAAGGATATTAGAAAAAATTTTTATTTCATTTGTCAACTAATTGCCCTATAGAATTCTGGGTTATTGAAGGTGTGCAGTACGAATCAAGGTTTTTAAAGGTGATGATGGACCCAGAGGGAAAAGGTCACCTGGATTATCCAGTGGCCCTTGTAGATTGTGGTTTGTTGGTGAATCACTCAAGGGCCTGGTGCTGGTCTAAATTATGAGTTTTCAGATGCCTGACTTTTTTATCTCTCCTAGAGATCACAGGATGTAATGCTTAAGGGGGGCCGATTTGGAAATCTGAAAGCCTAGAATATAGTCATGGCCTGGAAATAGGCATGTATCAGAAGCTGTTTATGTTACCCTTACATATGGTAACCTGAAGAAGGGCATGGCAACCCACTCCAGTATTCTTGTCTGTAGAATTCCATGGACAGAGGAGCCTTGTGGGCTACAGTCCATGGGCTCGCAGAGTCAGACACAACTGAGCTACTTTCACTTCACTTTGCATATAGTAAAGTTCAAGAATTATTGACCAGGACGTAAAAGGAAATTTAAATGAAAAATATTTCATAGTGTTCTTTATGACTTCAATGTTTAATGAGGAAATAAGATATGTATTGATCTATGATTTTTCACTCTGATCAGGTTAGACCATCAGGAGGGTGTTTACTGAGTCAGAGATAAATAAAGGTATACTGATAGACAGGTTTCCTATTGGTATCCTAATTTATCCATCTCTAGTTGATTTAGAAACAGGTCCAGAAATCTTACCAGTGTAGGTGTTCTTTTTTAGTTCTCTTTAAGAAATTCTGTTTTAAGGATATTTCTATCTAGATAATACTTTTCCTTATTATTTGAAAATTTTAGAAAATTTATTTTTTGTTTAAAACAATTATTCGTTGTTATCTCATGCAAGACAAATTACACAACTGTATTGCTCAAGCTCTCCACCCAGTTCATATGATTAAGTATGAGATACACTTTTCTCTCAGCAGCAACATTATTTCCAAAGGCTCTTACAGTGGTCAGTGATGCAGATAATTAAGGTCATTAATGTTTTCTAATTTATTCTTATAAAATTACATTTCAGACAGTAATCTTTTCTTGATCTTTTCTTCAAACTTTGTAAGCATACTCTGTTAGAATTGCCTAAATAATTTCCATAAATTTAGGTCCCTCTCTTTCTACAGATTTGACATTTCTGTATTAGAGAAAAATAGATGCAAAAAAGTAAAGTAACTACAGCACACACTATAATTTGGTGGCTCTTTTCAAAGAACTCAAATTAGACATGTAACCTCCATCTGTGTATGTATATGCATATCTCTAGCTTGTGAGCTTGTATTTATGAGCATTCTAATGTTTTAAGACAAATAAAATAAAACAATAATGCAGAACAATTATATTATGCAAAGGGTTTTACAAACATTATTTTGCTTAATTGTACTAAAATTTTTGTGAAATAAGGAGGATATTATTATGATGATGTCTGTTTTTAAATAGTTGGATATCAGAGAAATCAGTTATTTGACCCAAAGCTAGAAAACTATCTTTCACTGTTTTGGCTTTGTTTGTTTTTAAAAGTATAACACTCTATACAAAAATTCCTCACTTTGCCTTTTGAAACGTTGTAATAACAAATATGAAGATATGTAGGAATAAATATATCATGTTATGATATAATCTGGTCTTTTGAAATTTCAACAATTGGTTAGAAGATTTTTAAATTTATCGTCCATTGAACTTTCAATCTTCACCTACGGGAGGTTTTTCTGCAGCTAAATAGCTTCTATTCAGTTTTAAATTGTAATTCTATAGCATCATTTGATTGAAGTGTCATGAGATTGGAGAAGTTAAGACAGCAGGGAAATGGCTTGGTTCACTCAAGGAAACAGCTGCTCAGCTTTGCTCACTGACCTTAGCACACAGCTATTTATCTGTATTGGCAGAAGTTTCTGGACATACTTCTCATCCATCTCTGGTTCACTGAATCTAGCTTTGATAATAAAATAATACTCCAGAAAAAAGGAAGCAATACTCTTGATGACTCTTAAGTCCCAGTGGTTTATTTGGACTTCTCTGGAAAAACAATGATAATGGTAAAGGTTGATTAAGTACTTCCTGAATGCCAGGCACTGTTCTCATTGTTTATGTGCATTGGCATATTTGCTCTTCATAGCAACTCTACGAGGTAGTATCATTATTAATCAATTAATTACAGGTTGCACTTCATTTCTGTATATGAAACATTAAATTGTGGGGTTTAAAATCATATTTATCTGGGGGGATTCTTATGCAATAGTTTATCAAAACAAGCATCTACTAATGGAAATATTGCCTTCTTAGCTATCGGTGGGCAAGAAATTCTAGAATTTTTGATACAATTTCAAATGGTGCAGGAAGCTACATTAAGAAATTAGGCGACATCATCAAAGAAGCAGGAAAAAAAAAAAAAGCACCAAAATAGAAGTTGGTACTGTTGTTGTTTAGTCACTAAGTCATGTCTGATTCTTTTGCGACCTGACCCCATGAACTTTAGCCTGCTGGATTCCTTTGTCCATGGGAGTTCCGAGGCAAGAATACTGGAGTGGGTTGCCATTTCCTTCTCCATGGGATCTTCCCAACCCAAGGACTGAATCCGTGTTTCCAATGGATTCTTTACTGCTGAGTCACCAGCTACTGATATATTATTATGTACAATTAAAGAATTGTTGTAAACTGTAGAGTACTGTGACCACTTTCCACGTGCCATCCCTTTGGTACTCTTTATAACAGTATTTATACTGTGATTCTAATTAGGACCTCAATAAATATTCTCTCTTTGAGTTAATGGATTTAGTGACATACTCTTAGTGGTTATTTCCTTCTCTTTGTGTTTGGAGATTTCTTATATTGGATAGGAATAGAGTTTGCATGGTGAAGTATTAGTAGCTTGCTCCCATCAATTCTCTAATTGATGTGTTATCTTTAATTGATATGAGTTATCTTTAATGTTCATTCAATCCTTTATTTAATAGCCATTTACTGCATATCTATTACGGAGCCGGGACTATGCTAGATAAGATGAAGAATAAAACTTAATTTCTGCCTCCATGGAAGACTGAACAGTATATTATGAATGGTTGTGTAAAGTGATTCCTGGGAGAATTCAGATACAACACTGACATTGTATCCTATCTCCAGAGGATTTTCGCCTTCTGTTTGCTCATTGACCTATCATAGGCATGCTCCCATTCTTCATTTGCCAATGCTTATATTTTTCTCAGTTTTAGTCTTTTTTTATTGTTAGACTGTCATTATATTACATTCTTTTCGTGAGCTACTCTTGCTTTCTTTCTAATTTCACTTTGATCAAGATATAAGAACTGAAGGGTAATCTATGTAATTAAAGATACTTATTTTGACCTTATAAGTCCCCAATAGTCTGAAATACTCTGCCCTTTAGTACTCACTTATCCAAGTCCTGTGAATCTTATTAAAATCTTGTCTCTTTAGCACAATAAATATCTAAATTGGAATATTTCATTTTCCTCTATTTATCAGAATCCTTGTATCATCATGAATTGAAATTTGTGGGAGCTTGGTTGTAATTGTTTGAAGATTAATTGTTTGAAGGTCCCATGAAGCTATTTCAATTCTGACTTTAGAACAACACACTGAGCAAACCTGCAGATTCTACAAGATGACTTGAAATGGTTTGATGAACTCTTACTGGCAGCCCATGGTTACCACATAATTAGAGAATTAACACCTGATGTTTCCAAACTTTATAAAAGCAGTATAACAGTAGGATTAGACAAACATCCTTTGAGTGGCATATTCATGCTTGCAGAGTTTCTGATATTTTCTCCTAAAACCAGTGTTTTGGACTTGGGATAAAAGCAATATGAACATTTAATGGTGTATAAATTGGCATACTATACAATTATATGAATCCCTCAATCATTATTGCTTGGAATGAATTTTCAAAATAATACACAGAATAAAATATACAATTTTTTTTTTTTTGGTTAAGGACAGTTTATTTACATATGCAAATCCATTCAACTAAGAATTTGGATCCCTTTGCTTAGTTTTATTTTTCTAATAATTCATTATCTCACCTAACTGCTGACAATTTATGTCTTAGAACCTTTCATTAGAAGGAAAGAAGTATTAGGTTGACCTAAAATTTCGTTAAATTTTTTCCTCATAAGATGTGATAACCTAAATGAACTTTTTGGCCAACCCAATATTTGCATTTTGTTCATGTAATCTCCCCCACAGTTAATAGACCAAATTAGAGAAGAATTCCTTATTTTATTGATCTTTAAACAACAAAATTAAGCCAAGAAAGAATTAAGTTCCTCCATTATGTATCTCTTACATAAGAAATGCTATGAAATTAAAGATCTTTATTATGTGAAAACTCTGAAAGCTTGGCTAGTCCACAGCTGGAAAGAATAGTGAAAACCAAAGTATTTATTTGAAAGAGATAGTCTGTTGTAGAAGAGGAGGCGCTGGGGAATTATGCTCTAACAGGTCAGTGGAAAGAGAATGAGGAGAAGTTAGAGTCCCAGACTGGTGGAGACTAAATGAAGGTCATCTTAGGAAGGGAAGAGAGGTGATGGGCTTTGACCTTAGAGGAAGTTGGTGGGTCTAGAGATTGGGGTTCGGGGCTTCATGGATTAGAACTGGATCAGCATGGAGAAGCTGTGGACAACCCTACTTACGGGGGATCTGGAAGCAACCAATGCTGGCAGAGCAGCTCTCCTTGACTGCTTGCTGTCTTTGCTGCAGAGCCAGGTTCACATGTCACCCCATGGCTATTTCATGAGCACCTCCCTTTGACAGCTACCAGCATATGGCTTGCAGAGCATCTAATGGAAGTGATGCCCTCTCATGTCCTGAGATTCTGCTGAACTCCTTCCAAACTGTCCCAAGTAAACCTCTTTTCAATGACACAAGACTCATGACTGCCCCCTGAAATGAAAACAAGGCCTTTGGCATCCAGATCAATCATGCTGGGTATGTGAAAAATAAAGCCTGCAGTATCCATATTCAGGACTTTCCTGGACAGTGATAATGACTCACTTAATGTATTAGTTTCTTACTGCTGTTGAAACAACATGCCACAGACTTGGTGGCTTAGAATAACACAAATTTATTACTTTACAGTTCTAGAGATCAGAGGTCTGAAATGTCTCATGGGGATAAAGTGCAGATTTTAACTGGACTATGATCTTTCTGTTCCTGCCTTTTACAGCTTCTGGAGGCTGCGCATTCCTTGGCCACGGTCTTGCATCACTGTGACCTCAGCTTCCACTATTACATCTCTTCTTCTAGTTCTTCTACCTCCGTTTTTCTTTAATAAAGACATTTATGATTACACTGAGCCTTCCTGTATAATCCAGGCCAAACCTTCCACTTTAAGATCCTTAACACAATCACTTCTGCAAAATCTCTTTTGCCACTTAAGATAAGGTATTCGCAGGTTGTGGGGACTAGGGCGTGGCCCCTTTGGAGTGGCTGTTAGTCTATATACCACAACTGGTAGGTGTAGTAAGCTTATTTTATCTATGAGAAAACGAAGGTTTTGTGGTAGATTACATTACTGGCTGTTTTTTCTCCCTTTTCCCTGTGGTACACTGACATAGTTTTGCCATGGCTACCCGAAGACAGGAGTGCGCTTCTACAAACTTTGACTGTAGTCTTGGACATGTGACTCTTATTGGACAATGAAATCTATTGATGTAGCACATGAGAGGCTTGAAGTGTGTCTGCACGTTTGGGTTTGCCGTCTTGTATGCCTTCATTTTATGTCTGGGCTCTTAAAAATAGCGCTATCAATTATTCCCAAGAGTAAGGAAAGAACCAAGTGTGTCTAAGAAACAAGCCCCAGTTTCCTTTCTGAGAGAAAGAAGGAACAAATGTCCTAATTCTCTGGTAGTGTCTTAAATGCTTTTTGTGCTCTCTTTCCCTCCATTAATGGGTAAGAGTATTCTCTGGAGGGAGATGGCTTGGTTTCTGAATCAGAGTCTGAAACTCCGAGGTGAGTATCCTAGGGAAATTTACTTAACTTTTGTAAACCCCAGGTTCCTCATCGGTTAAGTGGGGATAATGATAGTAACTATTTCCCATGAAATGAATGAACTACTGAGTATGTAGCATTTTACACAATGCCTGGCACATTGTACATGGTGAATAAAACTGTTATTTCTGTTATTCATCCCTCAAACAAACTGAATCAATCATTGCTAACTAAGTACTCTGTTAGGCAGTGAGGGCAGAGTGATGAACAAAGCATGATTTCTATCCTCAGAGGAGCTAAATTCCTTCTCATGAGAAAGATAAACTCATAGTTCCTGTCAAACATGGTGAGTACTGTAGGGTTTACAAACAGACAGAGGCAGGAATTCTAACCCAACTCTGTAAGTCTTTAGAGATGCTCTTCTCCTCACATAACATCTTTTAAAACTAGGGCTTGCGTGGGACTTCCTGAAAAGACTTCATGGTACAGCAGGCTTTGCTGGCTGCACTCACTTCTCTTTGGGAAAAAACTCAGCTGCTGGCCCTGGACTTGGCTTAGTCTCTGCTACACAAACCTGTTCTCCTGAGGTCAGTTCCTCCGTTCCAGATCCGGTCTTGGCTCTGGCCTCTGCGTGGACCTTTGTCTTCCATTTTCTTTTCAACCTCCTGAGGCTGCTAGGCCACATGTGTGTCTGTTTGGCTCTGTACCTGTGAGCTCAGCCAGCCACCCACGTGCCTTGTGTCTGAGCATTCCTCCACAACGCCTGTCATCCTGAAAGCCTGGCTTGCTCCTTCTGGGTAGAGATAACTCCCATCTCTTCTTTAGTAATAGCCTGGATTGACTTTTTATACCTTTCAACCCTAATCCAAGGGATTATTTGTGTTTATAGGGGATGTATTTTGCTATAAGCTACAGAGTAGACTACTAGACATGGCTTAAAATACAGGCATTCATTTTTATCAGTTCAGGAGATGTTCAGAAAAGGCTGTTGCTGAGGTTGTTTGGTGGCTTGATAAGGGGGTAAACAACTCAGTTCCTGTTTTCTGCTCTATCATCCTTGGCTTATTTGTGAAATTCCTCGTGGATCCAAGATGGCTGCCAGACCAGAGTCAAAAACAGAAAGGGAGCGGTGGCAAAAGAGAGCTCCTTCGTAGGTTCGCCTCTTCTATCAGAAAAGAAAAGAGAATTCTAGAAATTTCTCAGAAGAATTATCTTTCAGTTAATGTCCAGAATAGAGTTTCATGGCTACTGCTTGCTATAATAGAAGCCTGGGAATATGAGTCATGGCTTTGCCTCTGTGGCAGAGGACAGCATGGAGACTGGAGTTTGAAACAGCTGTTGGGTAAGCAAGCAACCGTGCCTGCCACACCATTACCCCAGAACTCTGATTGTTGTTTTTCAGTCTCTCAGTAGTGCTGGACTCTTTATGACCCCATGAACTGCAGCATGGCAGGCCTCTCTGTCCCTCACCATCTCTTGGAGTTTGCCCAGGCTCATATCCATTGAATCAGTGATGCCACCCAGCCATCCGATTCCACCCAGAACTGTGATATGACTTAATTTTTACTTTATACAATTTGACTCACATTGGACCATACAGAAGCATTTTAATAGTGATCTTACAGTATAATCTGTGTGCATTGTTTTTACCTGTCCTTGTTTTTTCTTGTCTTTTCAAGAAAAGACAAATATTTTTTCAGTATCCATTCCTTTTGATTTATGGCTGCCATAACTGTTTTCTCAGGCCTAGACCTTTTTCTTGTTGCTTTTTACCTTTTAAAAAAGTTTTTTGAACCTTTTTACCAGATGGCTTTCATTATTCTAATACTAGAACTTCAGAAACCTCAAATGACATGTTGTTGTTCGTCCAGTCATGTCCAAGTCTTTGCGACCCCATGGACTGCAGCATGCCAGGCCTCTCTTTCCCTCACCACCCCCAAAGTTTGCCCAAGTTTATGTCCATTGCATCAGTGATGCCATCAAACATCAAATGACATGAGGGGATGGTAAACAACTTATTATTAACTCACAGCCATAAACATCTAAGTATATTACTTATCTATTATATCTAGAGTAGGGCCTGATTGTGTAATTTTTAAAAGGTGCACGTCAGCCACACTTGACCTAAGCTGAGCCACCTGAAACAGAAATGAACTTCTATACAGTGCATATGGCTTTATTTTTTCCCTCCTGCTTGCCTTCATTAAATCAGAAACAAAATAAAATACAAAACACAGTGACTACTGAGTCACAGGGAAGCTTCCCACAGCTTCCTCCTCCACGCCTGCCTTGGAAGCATCCCCTCAGGGCTCCATAGGCAAGGAGGGAGACTCACTTCCCATTTGTGGAGAACAAAGAGAGAGCAGCTCTCTGCATGCAGAGCAGGGCAGACCTTTCTCAGCAAGCCTCTTAGCTTGCTGCTGCTGCTTTCCAGATTCCACTAGTCACAAACAAGCTTTAAAAAAATTATTTAAGCAAATTCTATTGGTATTAATAATGAGAGCAATCTTTTTTTGAATGCCTGCACATACAGAAATTAACTTAGGTACCTTTCTTATGGGCTTCCCAGGTGGAGCAGTAGTAAAGAATCTGCGTGCCAATGCAGGAGACTCAAGAGACATGGGTTCAATCCCTGGGTGGGGAAGAGCCCCTGGAGTAGGAAATAACAACCCACTCCAGTATTCTTGCCTGGAGAATTCCATGGACAGAGGAGCCTAGCAGGCTACAGTCCATGGGGTTGCAAAGTCCAGGGGGACATGACTGAGCATGTGCACACACACACGCACAAACACACACACACACACATCTTTTTTCTAATACTGTTTCTTCAATCCTTATAGCAAATTTGGAAGTCAGATATTAATTTATTTTACATGACGTAAGCTGACAACATCCCGATTTGATGAAAGAGCAATGAAAAAACATTTGTCCCCAAATATTTTGACCTTTATTTTGATCTGCCATCTGAAATTTTTCCATTATTTTTCTGACTCCAGAGATCTCCTTTGTCTTCATTTGGAGTTCCCTTGAAGGAGAACCTGCGACTGGATTCTTGAGACAAGTGATTTATTGAGGGAACACTCTCGGAAGAAAAGGGATGGAGGGAACAGTTTAGGGTGGCAAGAAAGCTAAGCAAAGAAGCAATCTTGTCTAGAGACTAGCTTCAGCCTGAATGCTTGGAATACAAATTATAACATGGATTTGTCCTCGTTTTCAGGAAGGGGCTGGCGTTTGTCATGCCTGTGTTGTCTGTCATTGGCTGTTGGGTGTCTATGTGTGTATATAAATGTCTGTAGTAAAAAGGCATCATCCATTCTGCTGAAACATTGATCCAGACAAAGGGGAAGCTGTGAGCTTTTAGCAGGCAATATTCACAGTGGCTGGGGGTGGTGGTGGTGGCTGACCCAGCATTTAGGGGCAAACCTGGAGCATCCACTACAGTCCACTTCTTGCACTGTTCAGACTTATTTGCTTCTCCCATGGAATTTATTCCACCCAGGCACAGCCATGCCCCAGTTAGTGGGGAGCTAGTGGGATAAATTATAACCCCCACACTGTAGCTAGTCTTAGAGTGATTTTTGTTTTATCCCTCTCTTACTTTCCACTATAGACCACCTCCTCTTAACTAGCACAACCATAGCTGGCATGGTTGAGTACCTGTATTCTCAGTCCCAGGGGATTCTGAGCCTCTGGTGATTGCTGTACTTGCTCATTTACATTTAAAACCAAGTAAGTACCACAAGTGGCACCTGAGCACCAAACTGATTTTTATCTGTCCCTAATATATAGCAACAGTTTATCCCTTTGACAGTCAGGGTCAATTACCCCATCCAGTGTGATAGCTCCTTTTTTATGACAGCTGGATTACTGTTATAATGAGCCCAAGGTAACGACATGTCAGCTGTAGCTTTAAGTTTAATGGGCCCTGTCCTATGCTGTTTAGTAGAAGTATCCCCTTTTGGGACCAAGGTTTTAATGATAGCTAAAGTTGTAGGCTGTCTGGGGAGGCCTTACAAATAGCTGTGAAAAGAAGACAAGCGAAAAGCAAAGGAGAAAAGGAAAGATATAAGCATCTGAATGCAGAGTTCCAAAGAATAGCAAGAAGAGATAAGAAAGCCTTCTTCAGCAATCAATGCAAAGAAATAGAGGAAAACAACAGAATGGGAAAGACTAGAGATCTCTTCAGGAAAATTAGAGATACCAAGGGAACATTTCATGCAAAGATGGGCTCAATAAAGGACAGAAATTGTATGGACCTAACCGAAGCAGAAGATATTAAGAAGAGGTGGCAAGAATACACAAAACTGTACAAAAAAGATCTTCACAACCCGGATAATCATGATGGTATGATCACTCATCTAGAGCCAGACATTCTGGAATGTGAAGTCAAGTGGGCCTTAGAAAGCATCACTACAAACAAAGCTAGTGGAGGTGATGGAATTCCAGTTGAGTTATTTCAGATTTTGAAAGATGATGCTGTGAAAGTGCTGCACTCAATATGCCAACAAATTTGGAAAACTCAGCAGTGGCCACAGGACTGGAAAAGGTCCGTTTTCATTCCAATCCCAAAGAAAGGCAATGCCAAAGAATGCTCAAACTACCGCACAATTACACTCATCTCACACACTAGTAAAGTAATGCTCAAAATTCTCCAAGCCAGGCTTCAGCAATACGTGATCTGTGAACTTCCATGGGGTTCAAGCTGGGTTTAGAAAAGGCAGAGGAACCAAGATCAAATTGCCAATATCCGCTGGATCATGGAAAAAGCAAGAGCATTCGAGAAAAACATCTATTTCTGCTTCATTGACTATGCCAAAGCCTTTGACTGTGTGGATCACAATAAACTGTGGAAAATTCTGAAAGAGATGGGAATACAGGACCACCTGACCTGTCTCTTGAGAAATCTGTATGCAGGTCAGGAAGCAACAGTTAGAACTGGACATGGAGCAACAGACTGGTTCCAAATAGGAAAAGGAGTACGTCAAGGCTGTATATTGTCACCCTGCTTATTTAACTTATATGCAGAGTACATCATGAGAAACACTGGACTGGAAGAAACAAGCTGGAATCAAGATTGCCAGGAGAAATATCAATAACTTCAGATATGCAGATGACACCACCCTTATGGCAGAAAGTGATGAGAAACTAAAAAGCCTTTTGATAAAGTGAAAGTGGAGAGTGAAAAAGTTGGCTTAAAGCTCAACATTCAGAAAACGAAGATCATGGCATGTGGTCCCATCACTTCATGGGAAATAGATGGGGAAACAGTGGAAACAGTGTCAGACTTCATTTTTTTGGGCTCCAAAATCATTGCAGATGGTGACTGCAGCCATGACATTAAAAGGTACTTACTCCTTGGAAGGAAAGTTATGACCAACCTAGATAGCATATTCAAAAGCAGAGACATTACTTTGCCAACAAAGGTCCATCTAGTCAAGGCTATGTTTTTTCCTGTGGTCATGTACAGATGTGAGAGTTGGACTGTGAAGAAGGCTGAGTGCTGAAGAATTGATGCCTTTGAACTGTGGTGTTGGAGAAGACTCTTGAGAGTCCCTTGGACTGCAAGGAGATCCGACCATTCCATTCTGAAGGAGATCAGCCCTGGGATTTCTTTGGATGGAATGTTGCTGAAGCTGAAGCTCCAGTACTTTGGCCACCTCATGCGAAGAGTTGACTCATTGGAAAAGACTTTGATGCTGGGAGGGATTGGGGGCAGGAGGAGAAGGGGACGACAGAGGATGAGATGGCTGGATGGCATCACCGACTCGATGGATGTGAATCTGAGTGAACTCCGGGAGGTGGTGATGGACAGGGAGGCCTGGCGTGCTGCGATTCATGGGGTTGCAAAGAGTCAGACATGACTGAGAGACTGAACTGACTGAAAGTTGTAGGAATGGAAAACACAAGTCAATCACTGTAAGTGATGGTGAATGGGATCGTTCTTCTGTCTCCCCGTTGGTTCCTGGACCCATGCATTCTAGATATTGGCAATATAGTGTCTTATAATGACCATTGGCTTAAGATGTTATTGGCATCCTGAGGAATGATATCCTTTCCCACAAGGTGTCATCACCAAGCTGATGCATCATCTATGCTTTCAGGCTGCTATTCTATAGCTCTATCCAGTTCTGCATGATGTGGTATATGGTAGGGCCAGTGTTCCTTCCTATTCAAGTAGCTTACTTGAGCCTTCTGAACCTGCTTGAGCCTGATCTTATTTCATTTTCTGATGAATTGTTGCTAGACCTACTCGATCTTAAATGACTTTGTGGTTGTGACAGTATACATCTATAAAGTAGTATACATCCAGACTAATTATATTAGTCTGGAAGGGTAAATGCTCAATTTCTACCAGGGGCTTGGCCATGCCAGAAGCTGCTTTTCAAATACTGTGTAGTTTCTTCTGCAGACAGCGTGATTTTGATACAGAACCTAGAGGTTGCTGCTACGTCTTTCCTGGCTAGAGATTTGACAGAGTGTCCTTGTCCACTTCAGACACCTCTAGTAACATGGGATCTGCTGGGCTCTTCAGGGCTACTTGTACTTTGGCCTACAGCTATTGCAAAGCCCTTCTTTTTGTGAGCCTTACTGTAAGACTGGCAAACTTTTGCGCCACTTACAAATGGATGTGTGTCTTTTAACCCTATCCAGCACTGCATTTTTTACTTAGAGATAGAGGGTACAGGGATTTCCCTGGCTGTCCAGTGGTTAAGACTGTGCTTCTAGTGCAGGGGGAGCATGGTGGACCCCTGGTTGGAGAATTAAGATCCTACATGCCGTGTGGAGTGGCCAAAAAAGAAAAGGTGCAAAATACAACAACTCATCCTTTCCATTTGAGGGGAAGTTCCAGCATGCCCTAGACCACCAGACTCCTAAATAATTCATCAGGAGTTGCAAATTCTTGGATCTTTATTGGGATTTTCTCCCACATTCTGGAGCATATGTGTCTTATAGTCAGGCACTTAGTATTTTTTGCCCATCATGTCTTAGATGAGCTGTTAATACTGGTGGGCCAGTATGTGGTTCTGGGTAATGTCCATAATTGCCCTCCCACCCAAGTCTCCTAGACGAAGGGAGTACTTCTCTGTCTAAAGGGAGAGGAAGCTGAGAACAGTTTGCAGCCACCACTCATGACAACAGAGATAGAGTACCAGAATGGTGAAGGGAAGGGAGAGTCAAGGATAGACCCCACAGCATCCACTACACCCTGGAAACATACGATGGTACCTGGAGACAGTGGAGGAATGATGCTGAGTGAGGAAAGGATCCAAATTCAGGATACTGGGATCTCTCACTATAGCACCGCATTGGAAAGCAGTTCCAAATGATAGAAAGGAAGTTGGTTGTGAGAATTCTGAGTAGCCTGAGTCCTTTCCTGTGGAAAATGGCAGTGATGTGGTGGGATGAAGATGGTTATGTATTCATAAAATCTGCAAATTGGTTGTCAAAACTATTGCAGTTAGAAACTGGCCAAAGTGGAAATGTTCCTAGCACAGAGATTAGCAAATACTACAAATCAGTGCTTTTTTCCCTCTCCTGGAAGTAGTATACCAGGAGATCATGGCTACTAAATGCTTTTTAAAAAGAATTGCAAGATAGGATAACGTGAACAGCAAGAGAACCCCAAAATCCAAACTCTAACTAATTAGTCATTTTTCCTGGAACCAGAGCTAGTGCATTTTCCTTTTCCTAAAATGCAATCAGAAAGTGCCATCTGGTTAGCCATTTTTAAAGGTCATTAGTGTTATTTTCTCATTAAAAAGCCTATTTACTTCTGGGGATTGCTTAGTAAGTTTCTATTGCAATAGACATGAAGAAACGCTTCCTATTTTGTTTTCCAGCCCCCAGGCTTGCCTTTGGCTGATCATTTCCTCATGGAACTAAAAATCTAATCATGTTACTCCCTTGCTAAAAGTAAGCAAATTGTTTTCTGTAGCATTTACGTATAAAACTTCTCAGCCTGGGATATGAGCCTGAGTTCCTCTCAAAATCAGAGTGTAAAATAAGGGTCCGTGTGTGGGTAGTTTTTTGGGGAGTAATCTCAGGGCAGAAGGGAGAGATTGAGGAATGTAGGGGATAAAGCTGATATGGAGATGTCTTAATCACTGTCATGGGAGACTAGGGTTCCTTCCATCCTGGTTCCCACTGGGGCCTTCTTGGGATTGTCTCTAACACCTTTCAGAGTCCACACCAGCCATAAGGGTAAGCATTTATGAACTTTTCCCCTTTGGTGAGGGTTGCCCCAAGAGGTTTACATGTTCCCCACCCCGTCCATGCACACATTTCTGTGCTGTAATACCTAAGAGCTGGGTGGTCTTCCTCCAGTGCCTCTCACTGAGCAGTTGGAGAAAACCTGGGGCAGAAAGCCAAAGATGTGTGACACAAACTTGCAGTGAGTTTCTGTCAGTGCAAAATGACTTAACACTCATATGGAACTGTTTCCTGAAGCCATGATTGTGGGGTGGAACACAAAAGTCTGCCGACACACAAGACCTGTAAAGCTTTCCGTGAGTTTCCTTTTTACTCTTCCTGTCTCATCCCTGCACATGGTCTCCTTACAGCCTGTGCACACCAATACAGGTATCCTAATCAGACCTTTTCGTTTAATATAACCTGATTCTTTTTTTTTTTTTGGTGTATACTCATTTCTTTTCTTGAAATGCTGCCTCTTTTTTCTCTTAGTTAACACAATCTTTTCAGCTAACACCAGATGTGACTTTTTCCTGGAAGCTTCCATGGTTCCCCCTAGTTAGTGCTAAATGCTTCTGTAGTTCTTGAAATATCCTTATTATAGCTCTTATTACAACACTAACGCTAACACCCAAATTTGTTTACTACCCAGCCTTCCACATAGGTTTATAAGGGACTGTATTTTAAATTTACAGTACTTGACTGTATAATAAATGTCCTTTAGGTACTTGAGGACTAAAAGAATGAGTGCATTTTGATTTTGTGATGCCTTGCTTTTACCTAAAAAGAAAATCTAATCTAAGTCCATTCCAAATAAGTTAAAACATTGATATATTTTGAAAGCAGTGAGGGAAGTATCCAAATAGGTCTCTGATATACATAGATATATATGTATATACTTATACACACATATATATAAAATATATATACACAGACACCTATATATGTATTCATACATATGTATAGGCAACTGAAGATGGAGAAGCTCTATACAGTCAGCAAAAATAAGACCTGAAGCTGATTATGTATCAGATCATGAACTTCTTACAAAATTCAAACTTAAACTGAATAGGGAAAATCTCTAGACCATTCATGTGTGACCTAAATCAAATCCTTATGATTATACAGCAGATGTGACAAATGGATTCAAGGGATTGGATCTGGAGAACAGTCTGCCTGAAAAACTATGGGTGGAGATTTGTAACATTGTACAGGAGGTGGTGACCAAAACCATACCAAAGAAAAAGAAATGCAAGAATGCAAAACATTTGTCCGAGGAGGCCTTACAAATAACTGATAGAAGAAGAGAAGCAAAAGGCAAAGGAGAAAGGGAAAGATATATCCAAATGAATGTAGAGTTACAGAGAATAGCAAGGAGAGATAAGAAAGCCTTCTTAAGTGAACAATGCAACAAAACAGAGATAAACAACAGAATGGGAAAGACTAGAGAAATCTTCAAGAAAATTGTAGATACCAAGGGAACATTTCATGCAAAGATGGGCACAATAAAGGATGGAAATGGTAAGGGCCTAACAGAAGCAGAAGAGATTAAGAAGAGGTGGCAAGAATCATAGCATATGAAATCACAGGATGTGAAAAGGTATTAGTGACCCAGATAACCATGATGGTGTGGTCACTCACCTAGACTCAGACAACCTGGAGTGTGAATTCAAGTGGACCTTAGGAAGCAATACTGAGAACAAAGCTAGTGGAAGTGATGGGATTCCAGCTGAGCTATTTCAAATCCTAAAAGATGATGCCATTAAAATGCTGCACTCAATATGTCAGCAAATTTAGGAAACTCAGCAGTGGCTACAGGACCAATAAAGGTCAATTTTTCATTTCAATCCCAGAAAAGGGCAATGCCAAAGAATGTTTAAACTACCGCATAGTGACTATATAGTGAAGTCGCTCAGTCGTGTCCGACTCTGCAACCCTATGGACTGTAGCCTACCAGGCTCCTCCATCCATGGGATTTTCCAGGCAATAGTCCTGGAGTGGCTTAACATTTTCTTCTCCAGGGGATCTTCCCAAGCTGGGGATTGAACCCAGGTCTCCTGCATTGTAGACAGATGATTTACTGTCTGAGCCACCAGGGAACTACCGTATAATTGTACTCATTTCTCACGCTAGCAAGGTAATGATCAAAATCCTTCCAGCTAGGCTTCAATAGTACGTGAACCTAGGACTTTCAGATGTTCTAGCTGAATTTAGCCAGGCCATGGAAGCAACCTAGATGTTCGTCAGTAGATGAATGGATAAGAAAGCTGTAGTACCTATACACAATGGAGTATTACTCAGCCATTGAAAAGAATACATTTGAATCAGTTCTAAGGAGGTGGATGAAACTGGAGCCTATTATACAGAGTGAAGTAAGCCAGAAAGAAAAACACCAATACAGTATACTAATACATATATATGGAATTCAGAAAGATGGTAACGATAACCCTGTATGCGAGATAGTAAAAGAGACACAGATGTATAGAACAGTCTTTTGGACTGTGTGGGAGAGGGCAAGGGTGGGATGATTTGGGAGAGTGGCATTGAAATATGTATAATATCATATATGAAATGAATCGCCAGTCCAGGTTCGATGCATGATACAGGATGATTGGGGCTGGTGCACTGGGATGACCCAGAGGGATGGTACGGGGAGGGAGGAGGGAGGGGGGTTCAGGATGGGGAACACGTGTATACCTGTGGTGGATTCATGTTGATGTATGGCAAAACCAATACAATATTGTAAAGTAATTAACCTCCAATTAAAATAAATAAATTTATAAAAAAAAGAAAAGGCAGTGGAACCAGAGATCAAATTGCCAACATCCGTTGGATCATAGAGAGAGCGAGGGAATTGCAGAAAAACGTCTATTTCTGCCGCATTGACTATGCAAAAGCCTTTGCCTGTGGAGAATTCTTAAAGAGCTGGGAATACCAAACCGCCTTACCTGCCTCCTGTGAAACCTGTATGTAGGTCAAAGAGCAACATTTAGAATCAGATATGGAACAACTGCTGCTGCTAAGTCGCTTCAGTCTCTTTCAAAAGTGGGAAAGGAGTACATCAAGGCTGTACATTGTCACCCTGTTTATTTAATGCAGTGTACTTCATGTGCATACAAAAAAGATCTTCATGACCCAGATAATCAATGATGGTGTGATCACTCACCTAGAGCCAGACATCCTGGAATGTGAAATCAAGTGGGCCTTAGGAAGCATCACTATGAACAAAGCCAGTGGAAGTGATGGAATTCCAGTTGAGCTATTTCAAGTCCTAAAATGATGTTGTGAAAATGCTGAACTCAATATGTCAGCAAATTTAGGAAATTCAGCAGTGGCCACAGGACTAGAAAAGATCAGTTTTCATTCCAATCCCAACGAAAGGCAACGCCAAAGAGTGCACAAACTACCACTATTGCACTAATTTCACACGCTAGCAAAGTAATGCTCGGAATTCTCCAAGCCAGGCTTCAACAGGACGTGAACTGTGAACTTCCAGATGTTCAAGTTGAATTTAGAAAAGGCAGAGGAACCGGAGATCAAATTTCCAACATCTGTTGGATCATTGAAAAAGGGAGAAAATTCCAGAAAAACATCCACTTCTGCTTTATTGACTATGCCAAAGCCTTTGACTGTGTGGATCACAACAAACCATGGAAAATTCTGAAAGAGATGGGAATACCAGAGCACCTTACCTGCCTCCTGAGAAATCTGTATGCAGGTCAGGAAGAAACAGAACTGGTCATGGAACAATAGACTGGTTCCAAATTGGGAAAGGAGTATGTCAAGGTTGTATGTTGTCACCCTGCTTATTTAACTTATATGCAGAGTACATAATGAGAAATGCTGGACTGGATGAAACACCAGCTGGAATCAAGATTGCCAGGAGAAATATCAATAACCTCAGACATGTAGATTATATCACCCTTATGGCAGAAAGTGAAAAAGAACTAAACAGCCTCTTGATAATAGTGAAAGAGGAGGGTGAAGACGTTAGCTTAAAACTCAACATTCAGAAAACTAATATCATGGCATCTGTTCTCATCACTTCATGGCAAATAAATGGAGAAACAGTGAAAATAGTGATAGACTTTATTTTTGGGGGCTCCAAAATCACTTCAGATAGATTGCAACCATGAAATGAACAGACCCTTGCTTCTTGGAGGGAAAGCTTTGATAGAACTAGATAGTGTATTAAAAAACATAGCCCACTTTGATGACATAGGTCCATCTAATCAAAGCTATGGTTTTCCCAGTAGTCAAGTACAGATGTGAGAGTTGGACCATACAGAAGGTTGTGTGTTAGTTGTTCAGTCAAGTCCAACTCATTGCGACCCCGTGGACTGTAGCCTGCCAGGCTTCTCTGCCCACGGAATTCTCCAGGCAAGAATACTGGAGTGGGTTGCCATGAACACTGAAGAATTGATACTTTCGAATTGTAGTGCTGGAGAAGACTCTTGAGAGTCCCTGGGACATTAAGGAGATCAAACCAATCATTCCTAAAGGAAATCAACCCTGAGTATTCATTGAAAGGATTGATGCTGAAGCTGAAGCTCCTAGGCTTTGGCCACCTGATACAAAGAACTGACTTACTGGAAAAGACCCTGATGCTGGGAAAGATGACCATTGAGCCACTGTGGTTGTATTCACCTGGGATAAATGCCATTCATCTCGGCATCCTTATAACATTAGCTTGCCAGCTGAAGACTCATGTGATGCATCTGATTGGCAACACCCATTACGTGTATGATGTCAGCAACAAGAGGGCCTAGGACAGTGACTTCTGGCTATGTTTTGGGGATTACAGAGGGGGAAACTCTCCAAAATTCGGGAACTATGTTCAGAAGAGATTGGACAGCTCAAACTACTCTGTCTAGGAGAAAATCAGTGCCCCAGGTAATAACCCCTGTACTATATGAAAGGTAATTGCTACATTTTAAAGCTTATTTTACTGAATAGGAAGAAAAATAAGGTAGATGGACCTCGTAAATGAAAACTGTAAGGAAAACTAGCCAGATATGCTTTCGCTTTTATTGTGAATATATCCATATATATTTATATTAATACGATTGTAAAATATATTCTCACTATTAGAAATTCATGAAGAATATAAAAAGTGTAAGGAAGAAACAAGAATCATAGAATAATTCTACCAGCATAAAACTACTTTTACCTCTTTGTTTCATACCCATCCATTCATCTAATAAAATTACATAATGAGTACATTGCTGTTTAGTTTTAAAAAAAAGATGAATACAAAAGGATAAGGAGGCAACAGAGGATGAGATGGTTGGATGGCATCTCTGACTCAATGGACTTGAGTTTTAGCAAACTCCGAGAAATAGTGAAGGACAGGGAAGCCTGGTGTTCACTGCAGTTCATGGGGTCACAAAGAGTTGGACACAACTTAGGGACTGAATAATACAACACAATGCTGCTTGGAACATGGAGCTGGGGCACCTCTAAACCTAAAGTTGCAATGCCATTTGATTGGATATCTCTTAGAGAAAATTATTTTGAACAAATAAATTAAATTCCAGCCAACAGATAATTCTACTCCCAATCCTACACCTGTATAAATCCACTAATCAAGTATAGTAGTAGTAGCGAAAGTCACTCAGTTGTGTCCGACTCTTGCGACCTCATGGACTGTAGCCCGCCCAGGTTCCCCTGTCCATGGGATCCTCCAGGCAAGGATACTGGAGTGGGTTGCCGTTTCCTTTTCCAGGGGATCTTCCCAACCCAGGAATTGAACCCATGTCTCCTGCATTGCAGGCAGATTCTTTACTGACTGACCTAGGAGGGAAGCCAGTACAAGTATAAGCCTAGAACAAAAATATTTCCTCATGTTCAGAGTTCAAGAGAGCTAACCTTGCTCACATCGTTTCAGAAGAGTAATGTTATTTAAGGATGTACTTTTGTAAAAAAATAAAGGTACAAACCAAGAGATGAGAAGATTTGGAATTTAAGAAATACTGAATCCCACTCAGAAGAGCAGTAAAGGAAGATTCCAGGATGAAAAGTCTTCAGCAGATCCAGAGAGCAGTTGGTTCAGATTGGATTAACAGAATAAATGGTAATTGAGAAAAGTCCTCCTGCTTAAAGAGGGCTACCTGAGATATACAGGCACTGAAAGCCAGAGGAAAGAAAGTAAGCTATGAATGCCAGGAAAAACTACAGAAGCTGAAATGTAGTTATGATCTGAATATATAGCAAATAAAATTTGGCATTTTTAAGATGGTAGTTCTTCAGCCTTTTTTGGTCTTTTGTGCCACTGACATTTTGAAAAATATATGCCAGTTGTTTAATAGAATATCTCTTAGTTTGGGTTTCTTTGATGTTTCCTCAAGTTACACATTTTTGGCTGGGATATTATTTAAACGATAAAATACCATTATGGGGGTATCATATCTGAAGGTACATGTTATTCATTTTTCCCTAAGAGTGATATTAATTTTGATCACTTTATTATGGTCTTCTCTAATTTCTCAACTGCTTAGTCATTTTCCCCACTTTACTTGCTAAATAATTTGTTCGGAGGTACTTGAGGCCATGTGATTCTCTTGTTCTTCATCAAATTTTTACAACCAAGATTAAGCACCCAATGATGATATTTGCCTGTATTAATTTTCAGAATTATGTTTGCAAAATGATATTTTTCCCCTATAGTGACTGATCAGTATTTTCCTGTAAGGGAGACTCTTTGTTTCTCCTTTGTTATAGATTCATTTATTTATCTATTTATATCAGTATGTAGACTCATGGATTCTTATCATTGAGTTATAATCTACCAATGTTTTTATTTTGATACTTTAAATATTCCACTTTTGGTTAGTGGGAGCCCCTTAAAAGTGATGCTGGTGTCTTTTTGACATGCCTCCATCAATCTTTTGAGCATTTCCTTACTTGTGGCACAAGATGCTCTAGGCTGACTTTTCCTGCATATCTCAAGAATCGATCATTTCTCCAAAGAGCTCTGGAACCTTCCGGTGCAAAATGGTATTTGGAAACCAAAGTCTGGGTGGTGGATTTGCTCACTGCTGCTGGTACATCATTATCTGTTTTTTTTTTTTTTTTTTTGGTGGACAAAGCGAATGATGATGGTAGAAGGAGGGAGCACTATTGTAATTTGCATTGATTTGAAGCTCATGCTCTTCTCTCCTTTCTAGTGATGCTGAATGTATGAGGCATGTGTGGTATTAATTTGTTCCTTGTGGATGTTAGTTTTGTGGGAAAGATCTGTAGAGTGATTTGGATTCAGGAAACCATCCTTATATGAGCACTGACAAGAACTTTTGCGATCTGAGGTCTTCTGCTGTTTCTCATATCCAGGGCACTCTCAGTCTCCAGGGTATTTAAAATTTAATTAAAGATTTTCAATGAACTGATGCATGTGCTGATGAAAACTGAGAATAGGAGTTTCTGCTCCATCTCCTGACTATCTTTCACTTTAATAGTGTGTCACTGTTTTAGGGTCAAAGAAGGCAGCTTGGGAGGAAACCAGGCCAATAATTACTCCCTTAAAATGAACACTGATAGGAGGATGGCTTTTGTAATGTGCTTTTATGCATTGCTTTCACAAGCTGTTGATACATTTGCAATTTTTTTTACGTATTATACATATATCACATATAATATATAGCTATATTATATATATCTTAGATACATATATGAATAGTCAAAAGTGTAATCCATGGCATTATAAAAGTCTAATCTGATTTTTCTGCTTTATTGACTATGCCAAAGCCTTTGACTGTGTGGATCACAATAAACTGTGGAAAATTCTTCAAGAGATGGGAATACCAGACCACCTGACCTGCCTCTTGAGAAACCTATATGTAGGTCAGGAAGCAACAGTTAGAACTGGACATGGAACAACAGACTGGTTCCAAATAGGAAAAGGAGGACATCAAGGCTGTATATTGTCACCCTGCTTATTTAACTTCTGTGCAGGGTACATCATGAGAAATGCTGGGCTGGAAGCAAAAGTTGGAATCAAGATTGCCGGGAGAAATATCAATAACCTCAGATATGCAGATGACACCACCCTTACGGCAGAAAGTGAAGAGGAGCTAAAAAGCCTCTTGATGAAAGTGAAAGAGGAGAGTGAAAAAGTTGGCTTAAAGCTCAACATTCAGAAAATGAAGATCATGGCATCCGGTCCCATCTCTTCATGGGAAATAGATGGGGAAACAGTGGAAACAGTGTCAGACTTTATATTTTGGGGCTCCAAAATCACTGCAGATGGTGACTGCAGCCATGAAAGGAAAAGATGCTTACTCCTTGAAAGAAAAGTTATGACCAACCTAGATAGCGTATTGAAAAGCAGAGACATTACTTAGCCAGCAAAGGTCTGTCTAGTCAAGGCTAGATTTTTCCAGTGGTCATGTATGGATGTGACAGTTGGACTGTGAAGAAAGCTGAGCGCTGAAGAATTGATGCTTTTGAACTGTGGTGTTGGAGAAGACTCTTGAGAGTCCCTTGGACTGCAAGGAGATCCAACCAGTCCATTCTGATGGAGATCAACCCTGGGATTCCTTTGGAGGGAATGATGCTGAAGCTGAAACTCCAGTACTTTGGCCACCTCATGTGAAGAGTTGACTCATTGGAAAAGACTCTGATGCTGGGAGGGATTGGGGGCAGGAGGAGAAGGGGACGACAGAGAATGAGATGGCTGGATGGCTTCGCCGACTCGATGGACGTGAATCTGAGTGAGCTCCAGGAGTTGGTGATGGACAGGGAGGCCTGGTGTGCTGCGATTCATGGGGTCACAAAGAGTCAGACATGACTAAGAGACTGTACTGACCAAATCTGATTTTATTTCTGGAAGCAGAAATATATAAAGAAGAAAAAAATGTGTTCCATTTCCTCAAGTACTGATAGCACAAATGAAAGCTTAGTGTTTCATTCTAATGAGCTTGTGGCTTTCATTAATCTCATGCTCACTGCTGATGAATGAAACTCGTTTTGTAGTCCCAGGCAGATTGCTCCTGCAGAGTAATTAATCATAAATGAAGGGTTGGAACAGCTACCAATGAAAATGTTGTATGTCTGCAGCTCAGCTGGGGACTCACCAGCCAGGACTTCACGGGCAGCGACTCATGACTTTATGATTCCTTTCACTTACATGGGGAATGACAAATGGAGCCACTGACACTCGCTTTAATTAAATAGTCTCTAAAACAGGTGGACAGTCAGGATGCAGGAGGTACAGAGGGCTTCTTAGATAAGAGCTTCTAGAGTGAATGAATTTCATGGTGAAAGAAGTTGTGCTAGGCATAAAAGCTACCTTAGTATTTCTGGGCAGAAAAGGATCAACTGGGATTATGAAGCATACACCATAGTCTCTAATAGGGAGCAAGGTAAGAATTAGACATAATGATAGGGATAAAGGAAACCCACGAACTGTTCACCTTCATCTTTAGTTTTGCAATATTATGAGATCTACTGTGGAACCTAACTGATGAATAAGCATTTTAAGATTCCAGTCCAGCCAACATACACTTGTATCTGAAGGTACAGTGGTTTGGAATCAGTTTTATCTGCATGAGGAGAAGGACACGGCAACCCACTCCAGTTCTTGCTTAGAGAATCCCATGGACAGAGGAACCTGGTGAGTTACAGTCGACGGGGTCACAGAGTCCGACATGACTGAGCAACTAACATACTTTATATCATAAAGTGAAAGTGTTAGTCGCTGATGGACTCTTTGTGACCCATGGACTGTAGCCTGCCAGTCTCCTCTGTCCATGGAATTCTCTAGACAAGAATACTGGAGTGGGTAGCCATTCTTTTCTCCAGGAGATCTTACCCACCCAGGGATCGAATCCAGATCTTCTGCGTTGCAGGCAGATTCTATACCATCCAAGCCACTGGGGAAGCCCTTATATGCATAAAATATTTCTTGAAACTCCTCTGGTGGTGTCTCCCTTGCCACACCAGCCTCACTTTCATGAAGGGGTGTGCCTAGAATCACAGTCGTGTATTCCTTCTTTTTTTTTTTTTTGGCTGTGCTGGGTCTTCATTGCGGTAAGTGAGCTTCTCTCCTGAGTTGTGGCACACAGGCTTAGTTGTCTGGTGGCATGTGGGATCTTATTCCCTGACCAGGGATCAGTCCTGTGTCCCCTGTGTTGGAAGGTGGATTCTTAACCACTGGATCACCAGGGATATCCCTGCAGTCATATATTTCTTGAGCAACTCTAGTTTTAACGAAGTTTTCTCTTTTCCCCTGAGGCACTAAAATCCCCAGGTCAAAGGACTCCTTGCTTCTCAACATGTCATCTAAAACCAGCAGCCTCAGCATCACCTGGAAGTTTGTTAGAAACAGAGGATTTGGGGCCACAGCCAGACGTACTAAATCAGAATGGCATTTTAACAAGAGCCCTGGTGATTCCTTTGCAAATAACTGTTTGAAAAGCCATGCTGGTGAGGACTAGACCTGGCCAGTGACGTTATGGTGTCCCTCCATCCTCTCCTTTACATTCCTAGCTCCATATTCTGCCTCCCACTCTTGTGGAGGCTCCCAACACCCCCTGCCTCTGCCCCTGAAGGTACCCGTGGGTTCTGCACCGATGTGCTCTGTCGTTTGAAGAAGAGGGTGACGACCGAAAGGACGCTTGATCCCATCTCTGCTACCTGTTATTGATTTTGTAACAAGGTCCTGTGCTTGACCACCTCTCTTCTGATACACGAATTCTTTCCAATAGGTGTCTTGGTTTACTCACATGAATAAAGTACTAGAAGACTCTCCCCTTTGGTCTACACGCTAAATCTGAGGGTGAATCTAAGGCTCAATCTAGGAGCTCTGCTTGCTGTCATTTTAATAATAGCTATCATAATGATTTAATAATGTTTTGAGTTAAAGACAGCCTGTATTAGCTTCAGTTATTTTAAAATCAGAAGATTTTACATCATCCTGTATCAGGGGCATGTCTTGACAAATCTGGGTTCGTATTTTCTCTTGAGATATCAGCTAGAGCTGTGTAGTGGTTGGCCTGTCAGATACAATTGCATCTTCCATCATGCCTCTGTCTTTAATGCTTTTTATTATCTCCTTTATTCCAAGTCCAGGGGTCCTTGGTGTTTATCCTTATATCCACTCTGTTGTTTTCTCATGCTTGGCCCGAGTCCCTCTTGTTTGTGTTGCCTGCTTATCTTTCATGGGCACGTGGATTTGGGGTCCTGAGCCAGCTTCTTAGTCTTTATTAAACATGTTTTTTTTTTAACATGGTATTTTTAAAGTGTGCCGTTTGCTTTTGTTTTTCCACTTAATACAGATGCGCTGTAGAATTTTCATCCCTTTCCAGGGATAAATCTGGATTCCAAACAGAACAGAAGTCTGTGATACCAACATAGAAAGTTTTGGACCTCTTAGCCATCAATGCCTTCAGAATTGAAAGCTCAATAGAATATGAAAATAATACATTTGGACGACAGAGAAACTGACTAAATCATGTTTTCTTGGTTGTTCTCATTGGATCCTTTAGAATACGCTTCACTGGCAGGCACAAGGCCATTTCCAAGAACACGTCACATCAGTTCAGTCGCTCAGTCATGTCCGACCCTTTGTGATCCCATGGACTGCAGGACACCAGGCCTCCCTGTCCATCACCAGCTCCCAGAGCTTGCTCAAACTCATGTCCATTGAGTCAACGACGCCATCCAACCATCTCATTCTCTGTCATCCCCTTCTCCTCCTGCCTTCAATCTTTTCCAGCATCAGGGTCTTTTCCAGGGTTTTTCCATGTCACATACTGGTTAAAAAAAAAAAAAAATCCCAGAACTCACTTTTTATTTTCTATCTGGAGCTTAAAATTTTAATTTCTAGAGATGAAAATTTCTATAAGTGTTCCTTTCCATTTATATTAATGATTTGGAAATCTATCAGCTGATTTCTATATCTGTCAAGGAGTCTAATGCATCCTACTATGTGATTTGCCATAAAAGATATGGAATATGTGGAATTATGTATACCTTGATCCTCTGTGCTCTTTGGAAGGCACTGCAGCCTTTGTGGCACAAGGGAATGGATCCTGGACCTCAGAGAGGCAAGTAACAAGTCTGGCTCGCGTCTGGGAAAAAGGCAGGAGGTTTGCATTGCTGACCATCCACTGGCAGAGCTCTTCTGTAGTGTGCTTCTTCTGCTTCACTGCAGAGGGAGTTTATCATAGGCCAGTGGGAACAGTGGCAAACACTTCTAGAAGAAGCTGCTTCTCATGAAGTCAGCAGTGTTGGAAAGGTGAAGGGGGAGGTTGGGGCAGAAGCACTGAGCATCTCAATGAAACAGAACTCTTGAACATGTCTAAGCATGCACTCGCCCATTCAGCCAAGAAGTTTTTTTTTTCTTTTACAGCTTATGATGAATTAGTATGAGAACTTAATTTGCTACCCCTGCCATCTGTCCTTAATGCATACATCAGGAAAGTCAGTTATGAAATTATGAAATATATGTTGCGACAAAGTGTCACATAGAAATAGCAAAGAGCAGTGTATCATGTTGAGAGGTGCTAAAGCCTAGAGCATGTGTCAACTTGGAATGTGCAGAGCATCCATGAACCAGGGCACAGAGGTTCTGCTTCAAATCACAGCTCCATGCAGTGCACAGAATAGTGTCCCCTCTGTCAAACTGAATAAATCCTGCAGGATTTAAGATTCCCTTTCTCTCCTCCTCCCTCCTTCCTTCTATGCCTTCCTTTTCCCCTCTCCTTTATTTCTTAGAAAATGTCTTTAAAATTTTTTTCAGATAATCAAACACTTTTCACTCTTCTCTCATTTCTCATACTGAGCTGTTCCACTAATCCTGATGAAATTCATACTTAATAGTATGAAGAACTGAAGAGTTCTCTCTGAAATTTTTAACCATTTCCCTCTGGTTTTTCTTCTTCTGTCTTCCTTAGTAAGCAGAGGCCAATAAATTATTCCTAGCTCACTTCACTGTGGGGTTATCATTCACTATGGGGTTGCAATAATTTCCTTTTAAATCTCTATCGCAGAAAATAAATGCTTTCAACACAAAGCTCATTTGTACCAACATGCCTACTTTTACTCATTTATAGATTGTTTTTCTAAAGATCTTCTAAATTTGGAAATTCAGAACCATACCCTGCTTCTGGGTACTGAACAGCCACACAGGAAACACTTTGACAGAGCTGCAGGTAACTTTCTCCTGAGCATTTGGGGTGGGGCATTGGTACCCAGAAAAACCTGTAGCTGCACACTCAGTCATCACCAAACTGTTCATTGAATAGTCTGAACTTGATGAGATTCAAACAGTAAATTGATTTAATTTTTTTTATATCACCATCTGAAACATGTTTGATCCAATCTTTTTTTATTTCATCAACATCCTGGACAAATATGATAATGATTCCAAGCTTGTCTACACTTAAAGCTCTCTTTCTCTTATTTAACCCTTAGATTTTCTCTCTCCCCCTGCTGATGTGACTTAGGGCTGGGAAGACCTGGAGAGATGAGAGATGTGATCAGATTCTAGAACATACCACCTGCCTGCCTTTCCTTCACCCACTTCCTTTTCTAGGTCCCCATGCCTATGGTGCAGGAAGGAGAAAAGTGAATAGAAGGTGACAAGTGTTTCTTTTTTTAATCTCTTGACTAACACTAGTTGGCTTCCCCAGGTGCCCCTCTGTTGCCAGGTACCCCTAAAATTTTGGGGGGCCTGTGTCATGAGTATGGATAGAAGCCAAGACATCCTATGTCTAAATACTAAGAAGTTGTATATCAAGCAAATGAAGTATTGAATAGATGTCTTCCATGCACTTATTTTGATAGACATTTTTCATATTGACCTTCAAGGCCAGTTGGACTGTGGAGTCCATGAACTCCTTGTAATGTTGTATGTTAACATGATGGCATAGAATGAACCATCCTTGTCCTCCTCTCCACCCATGGCCCAAGGCTACCATCTTTATCTTTCCTGGATTTCACATTGATGTTGGCCCTGTATCCTTGTGTATAGTCACTGCAGCCAACAAGTTCAAGCTCTGTTTTACCTCCTGCCACCTGCTGCAAACAGCCACCCCATGGCTACTTTGGGGGCATAGAGGTTTTGTTCTTCAGGGGAGTGGACCCAGGGAAGAAGTCTGTGTAAATTCTGAAAGCAGGCTTAGGACCATTTGGAGAGAGAATTCTGGAGTACTCAGAACATGACCTAGAAGAGGGTTTAGGCTTCAGACTGGCAAGTCCCTATGTCCCTCATCTTGTAGGGATGGGCATGGCTGTAGGAGGGCAAGAATGTTGTCCTTAGAGAGAATGCTAACCACTGCCTCTGTAATGAACCTCATCTCTCTTTCATCCTCTCATTATATAAGGTGGGGGGAGGGGTGGAAGTGGGATGGGAAGGTAGTTGGAGGATGGCAGAACTTGCTTGTTTCTTAATAAGCCCAAAGGGACTGTTGGGCCCTCTTATTAGGTAATTTATGCTCTACCTTCTCAGTTTACAATCTGAGTGACCCATTCCAGGGCCAGTAAGAAAATCTCTCAATATCCTAATATGCATGCGGACAAAATACCTCTCTTATTAGAGTAGGTAGCTTTGCCAGTAAAAAAGAAAGAGGACTATTTAGCCAAATATTTATCTTGATCTTTGCTTTCTGTGTATAGAAATTTTCTTTTACTTCACAGTTATACAAATAGCATACTTGTAATTTGGCTTAAAAATGTATCTGGGCAACATGCAAATTACCAATTTAATCCCTTCTCTTTCTATCTTGGCCCCATGTTTCTACGCCTCCATCTGTCACCAGGCTAGGCAATGCACATACACAGAATTCCCACAAACACCAATTCTTAAAAATCTCCAAAGATGCGCCAGTATTTTTTCTTCTGAGACATAGATAATAGATACTGCTCACTTACCGAGCATCATCCCATGTGCAAGAGGGAAGATGATGTACAGCCTCCGATATGCTAACTTCACTGCATCTTCTCTCACTCAGGAGAACATTTCAAAAGCTAGAATGTGAGTGAGACGTTATTATGGGGGTAACCTTGAACTCTATATTAAAAGGTAAATCCCTGATAAATAATGCAGCTATAATCAGTAATAAACTATCTGCCACCAGTTGCACAACTGAGTGTGATACTCAAGCTGACAAGCAATTCCCTAGATGATCTAAAATGCAGCAAGCAATAGAGAGCAACAAAGAGAGAGGATCTGATTCTCGAGAGGGACCCTAATTTATGGAGGGCTCTAGATACATGAATCAGATCCTATAATTCACTTGCAAATTCATCAAGCACTCAATTACTGACATACCTCATCACAGTTGTCATGCTTTTAGAAATATTTATGTGAAACAAGGTAAGAACTGTATATTAAAACATGTGTGTATATGTGTGCACACACATGTAATATACCAGGAATAATAATTGATGAATTAATGATTTTACCTAAATTATCATATTTAATCCTTAAAACAACTCTGTTGATGAGATAAAAAATCAATACCATTTTATGTATAAGGAAATAGATGATCAGAGAACTTACATAATCTGCCCAAATTCATACATGTAAGAATCAGTGAACTGGTACAGGCACTATGGAGTATGTTCTCTCCAAGAAATTTAAAAGTAGAACTACCATATGATACAGAAATTCCACTCTAAGAACATATCTAAAGGAAACAAAAGCAGTGTCTTAACGAGATATCTGTACTCCCATATTCATTGCAGCATTATTTTCAATAGCCAGGGTATGTGAACAAGATAAGTGTCCATCAATGGATAAACAGATAAAGTAAAAACTTAAATCTTCTCACTTAAAAAAAAGGTAAATATGTGAGATGATAGAATATCTTAATTAACTCAACGAGGGGGATTCTTTCACAATGAATATTGTAGATCAAATCATCCTGTTGCACACTTCAGATATCTTAACAGTGTTTTGGTCAATTATACCCCAATAAAGCTGAAATAAAAAGACAATTAAAACAGCAAAAGTGGTAACAGGAACAGAAGAAGCGATGACCCTGTGTTGCAATTCAGTCCCTTCTGACTCTAAAACCAATTTCCCTAATCACTATTTTCTGCTGTCCCTTTTTTCTCTATTTCTTTCCTTTACTTAGCAAAAACAAATGAAGCACCTGTTACGTGCAAGGTATGTTTCTAGGAGCTGGGTATACCCTAAGGACAATCCAAAATTCCTGCCTTTTGAGAACTTAAATCTATTTGGAAAGCAAATAATAATCAAGCAAATATATAACTAAATTAATACACAATGCACCTTCAGGTGGTGATAAATTCTGTGAAAAAATCTCCATAGAATGAGGAGATTGGGAATGACAGTTGTTGTAGACAACAGGGGCAGGTGCAGGTTGCTTTTTCAGGTTTGGAGGTCAGGGAAGTCTAACAACTGACATGCTTTCACAAGACATTGACTGCTTTATTGAGGGATCGAATTTCCACTGTGGCCCTGTAAACAGTATGCATTTTTTAGAAGAAACCCTTCGGTGCTTTTTGCAATTTGTTTGTAGGGCTTCCCAGGTGGCAGAGTGGTAAAGAATCTGTTTTCTAAACAGGAGACCCAGGTTCAATCCTTGGGTCAGGAAGATGCCTGGAGCAGGAAATGGCAACCCATTCCAGTATTCATGCCTGCAAAGTCCCAAAGACAGAGGAACTGGGCAGGCTGCAGTCCACGGGGTCACAAAGAGCTGGACACGACTTAGTGACGGAGCACCTCAGTGTCTAGTGCTGTATGCCTTTGCTGTGAGCCTTCCCAGTGAAAAAGAAAAGTTTGTGAGCCCTTTCTAAAAGCATGGAAAGATGTCTGAAGATATTTAAAAACATTTTGAGTTGTATATGGCAAGAAGGTACAGATCCCGTGTTTAGATTGAATGCGCCTTTAACTCGGGCAAGTATTACATGTTTTGAAAGGAGGAAGGAAATTAGACAAAAGAGATAGGGTCAGTGAGGAATTTGGGAGGGTGTTAGGGAGGGCAAATTGCTAATGGAAGCAGAACGTGAAAACTGTAGATCCATAAATAAAGCCCCACCTTTGTTTTACTCAAAGAATGCAGAAAACCTTGGAATAATTCAATCCTAGAAGCAAATAGTCCTTTTACAAAGTACATCAGCACCCTAATTAGAGGTTCATTTTAAGAATACATCTCAGCAAACCAATTAACCATATTTTGCTAATGTCATTTTATTATTTTTTTCAGCAATTTGCTTATCATTGTAATTTATTTCAGCAATTTCCTTAATAGCCTTCTTAGAATGGCACTCTCAGATATAAATGTCTTCAAAAAATATGCTGAATCCGTGCATGTAAAAAATTTACAGTCAATTTCCTTCTTCACAGTATAAATGAAATGGAGTCATTTGGGCTTGTGCCCTTCCGCCATCTTTACAGCGGTTTAATGAGATGGAGTAGAAGGGCAAGTGGGAGAGAAGAGAAAGCACTTGCTTTGACAGAGGCAAAAAGTGGAGGAGGAGGGGTTGTACTGACAGGCAGCTGGTTCATTTGATCCCTCAGACATTTTCACCACCTCCAAAGATCAGACGCTGAAGCTGAGTTAGACACTTCTGACAGTAAATGAGCAAGAACTGCAATATAGAATACCTCTGGGTGGGAGAAGTTCAGCTCACTCTGACTCATTAATTGCTTCATTAAATATTGCCATGGAACAAACTGCTTTTACCTAACATTTCAAATCTCCTTGAGAGAAATGTTTCTTTGAAATGAGTTCTAACCTTCTTGCTTTCTACCTGAAGATACAATTTTTTAATATTTATTAATTTTTTTAAATATAGTTGATTTGTAAAGTGTTAATGTCTGCTGAGCAACAAAGATATATACATATATGTGTATATATATTCTTTTTCATTATGGTTTGTTACAAGACATTTGAACATCCTGTGCTATACAGTAGGATCTTGTTGCTCATCCATTCTGTGTATAATAGTTGGCATCTGATATCCCCAACCTTCCAGTCCATCCTTTCCCCAGCCTGTCCCTGTTGGCAACCATAAGTTTGTTCTCTGAGAGTTTGTTTCTTTTTCATAGATAGATTCGTTTGTGTCATATTTTAGATTCCACATAATACACGATATCATATGGCATTTGTCTTTTTCTAACTTAGTATGTACTAAGTACTTAGTATATACTTAGTGCTTCACTTAGTATGATAATCTCCAGTTGCATCCATATTGCTGCAAATGACATTATTTCATTCTTTTAAATGGCTGAGTAGTATTCCACCATGGATATATATCACATCTTCTTGAAGATACATTCTTGATATTTTTTAAGTTCTTCTAGCTGCCCTACTATTGTTCCTAAGGGAAGAGTAATTCAGCATGGCAGTACTCTATTCTAGGTTTTCACAAGTTTTTTTTTTTTTTAAACTTATTTTGATGTTTCTCTCAATCTGAGTTTCTTTGAGTTCAACTTTGGATATGCTCCAAGTTTTACTATAATTTCCATTTTAGAAGAAAGGAAATTGAAGTATAAAGAGGTCAAGTACTCATCTAAGACCACTGTTTTTGTCCACTTGGGCTGCTAAGACAATATCAGAGCAAATGGCTTAAACAACAGCATTTATTTCTCACAGTTCTGGAAACTGCAAAGTTCAAGATCAATGTGCAGGCAAACTTGGTGTCTGGTGAGAGCCCGCTTATTGATTTATCAGCAGTTCTAGTATTCTCACATGGAGCAACAGAGCAATGAGGTGTTCTATAGGGGTCCCTTTTATAAGGGCATTAATCTCATTCATTAGAACTGCACCTTCATGACCTAATTATCTTCCCAAAGTCCCACCTCCTAGTACCATCACACTGGGAAGTTAGGATTTTAACATGAATTTTGAGGAGATACAAATATTCAGTCCATTACTACCTTGACCCCTCTCCCAAATCATGTCCTTCTCACAAGGAAAATACATTCATTTCATCCCAAAAGTTCCCAAAGTCTTAACTCATTCTAGCATCAACTTTATAAAGTCCAAAGTTTTATCTAAATATCATCTCAAGCAGCTAAGGGTGAAACTTGAGGTATGATTCATCTTGAGACAAAATTCCTCCATACTTTCCATCTAGTAAAACCACACAAGTTATGTGTTCCCCAAATACAATGGTAGCACAGGCATAGGATAGACTCTCTTTTTCTAAAACGGATAAACATGGAAGAAGGAAGGGGTGACCTGTGATATAGATTCCAAGTAAGTCCCAAACCTACCAAGGCAAGCTCCATGAGTTCTTAAGGCTTAAGAATAGTCCTCTTTGATGATTAATCCCGGTTTGATGATTTACCTTCTGGACTTACTGAAGTGGCAACAAGCCCCACAGCTCAGCATGGCCCTGCTCACTCCATGGCTTTCTGCAGTGGCCCCACCCATGCTGTGGTTCTCTGCTGGAGTAAGAATCATGCCCCCAGGGCTCCTCTGGGGTCCTGTTCTTTGATATCAGGTGGTTGTTGTTCAGTCACTGTCGTGTTTGACTCTTTGTGACCCCATGGACTGCAGCATACCAGTCTTCCCTGTCCTTCACCATCTCCCAGAGCTTGCTCAAACTCATGTCCATTGAGTCAGTGATGCCATCTCATCTTCTGTTGTCCCCTTTTCATCCTGCCTTCATTCTTTTCCAGCATCAGGAACTTTACCAATGAGTCAGTCCTTCACATCAGGTGGCCAAAATATTGGAGTTTCAGCTTCAGCATCAGTCCTTCCAGTGAATATTCAGGACTGATTTCCTTTAGGATGGACTGGTTTGATCTTGCAGTCCAAGGGACTCTCAAGAGTCTTCTCCAACACCACAGTTTGAAAGCATCAATTCTTTGGCGCTCAGCTTTCTTCACAGTCCAACTTTCATATCCACCATTACCCAGTTTCAAAACCATTTCTACATTTTTGGGTATTTGTTATAGCAGCACCTCACTTCTCAGTACCAATTTTTATCTTAGTCACCTATACTAGTGGTAGACAGGATGTCTGAGATATGAACTCAACCAGCATCTAGACCCTTAACCTCTAAGCTCTGATTTTTTGTTTTCAGGGGATTCTTTACATTAATTCTATGTCCATTCTATATCTCACTTTTAGCTGCCCTGCTTTATCACCTATCATCACCCTTGTTCATTTCTTCATCATAAGACATTTGTGTGTAGGAGATTGTTATCAATACTAAACGCTTAGAGCCTGAGGGAAAGGGGTTCCAGACTAGTCCTGCACTGGTAAAGAGCAACCTCAGACTTATTATATTTCACTGTACTAAAATTTCATCAGCCACTCTTCATCATGGGGAATTTCTCTAGACCATTGCACTGTCTGAATCAGGCCTTTCTTCCTCTTTCTTCAGCTTTTTTCTTTTAGCAGTTTAATTTCTATGTCTTTTCTAAACCAACCAGTGAGCCTGTCTTTGCATATCCAGAAGTTTGTGTTGGACATGTGCATTTCTCATCAGGTTCTGTGTGTTTTGCCTTTGCTTTCCTTCATCCCTCTATGCAGTTCATTAGCCTCTGGCATCCAGATCACAGCGTTAATGTTGACTCTCACTGGTTAAATACTGAGGCTGGTGATCAAAATATAGGTTCATGTTTTTTTATTTTAATATATATATAATATCGGTTTCCTCAGATTAGAATATTGTGGTATCACTGAGGTCTGGGTTAAAATCTCGGTTCCTCTGTTTATTTGCTGTCCACAGGCATGCAATTTACTACCTCTCTGAACCTCAGATTTCGCAGAGCTACAATGGACATAGTAATCAGATAATGTATATGGAAGAACCTTGTACATAGAAAAGCACTCAGTGATGCTAATTCTTTCCCTCCATTCTTTCCTTTCTTTTCTTTTGCTATAACAGCAGTAATCAGAGGGTAATCAAGCTAGTAAAATTTCTTATGAGCCTAAGACATGATTTATGTCTTAGGTGTAAACTCTATAGCAAACAGTAGAAGCAGTGGCGAGTATTATATGTCAGCGATGACATGGAATATAGTGGGATATAGGTAAAGATAAATTGCGTGTTTAGCTCAGCCTTCCTGAAACACAGATAAAAGGTTGTCGTCTTCTTCTTTTTTTTTTAACAAATGGTACTTGAACCCCAATACTCTAACTTAGCTCTCTTTGAAATAGGCAGTAGTACTCAAAAGAGACTGAGGGAGTTGGTTTTCTAGGTTAACACTCAGGATATGATCAGACAAGTAGGTCCGTGTTGCAGCCTGGGGTTCTGCATTTCCAACAAGCTCCCAAGTGATGCTCTTGTGACTGGTTCATGCATCACACTGATTACTCATTCTGGAGAACATCCTTTTAGGATCCAGGGGTTTTTGGCACCTACTTATTTATTTTCACTTTTAGATCACAGTCAAAACTGACAGAAAGATTCCCATGTCAATGTTTTGTCAAATGTCAAATGGTGAGAAAGTTGTCATGTAGATCTCCATCCTGCAAGCCCTGTACTTGTCCAGCCTCAAGACTGCAGAAAAAGCCTGAAATCAGTGACAGAGACATCATTGGCTTAATGGCTGTGGGATCTTACTTGTCTAAACAAGGGTCCTGGAGTGATGCTCCGCAGTGTGCAGCAGACAACAGGCAGGTTCTGGTGGCAGGCTTCACTACCGGGGGTGGGGAAAGTTACCAATTATAGGAGGAACTGACATCCAGTTGGCTTATGGGAACAAGCAGAGGGCATGCCCCTCACCACCCCTTTGATAAGCTATCATAGTGGAAATACCTCTGATCTAAAGATGAAAACAATTACAGCTGGGGCTGGAACAAGTACATAGGCATTTACTTGTTAGGCTCGTGAATACGAGGGAGGGTCAGTCAGGTGAGTAGAGTGTAGGTGAGGCAGATACTGGTTGAGCAGGGGATGTACGGAGAGCAAAAGAATAGCCGCCTTAGGTGGCCTGACCACACAGTTCAGGAAACCTTTCAAGTATGTTACCATATTGAATGCACATTTTCTTATCCAGCTGTTCCATCAGCCTGCCAGCTAAAATTTACTGAGTACCGGCTCTGAGATAGGAGTCTTTTAGAAGTGAGAGATACAACCGTGCTGTGATATCCAGAGAGCATTCTAGTTCATCCCTTTAACTCTCCAGTCCTTTTTGGAATGTCAATACCAAAGAGCTGGTGACATGTCCTTCCTGATTTGATATCACCCACAGCTGCTTCAAATGTGGTTAAAGGCATCTCAAAATTCATAAAGACAAATTTAAATATGACTCAAACTCTCTGGTTGGTACAGCGTCACCAGCAGGTGAGCATCCTCAAGATGCAAGGATTGTGTCACACAGTTAAGAGCCAACACAAGTGGCTCTAGAATAAATCCAAGTTTGTTTGTTTGTTTGTTTTTTTTTTTTTTTTTTGAGTGGGAGTTCAGTGTGCTATGTGCAGGGACTTAAAGAAATGTGAAGCATCTCTGTCCTCATAGTTGTTTGCAGTTTATTTGTTGCAATTCCTTTGGCCCTGAAATTACAGCCAAGACCAAAGCTAAATGTGAAAGGAGTTATGTGCTCCTGAGTGTTAGAGAGCCAGCAACAGTTGGGGATGCCTACCTCTCTTACTCCTTGGAAGAAAAGTTATGACCAACCTAGATAGCATATTGAAAAGCAGAGACATTACTTTGCCAACAAAGGTCCGTCTAGTCAAGGCTATGGTTTTTCCAGTGGTCATGTATGGATGGGAGTGTTGGACTGTGAAGAAAGCTGAGCGCTGAAGAATTGATGGTTTTGAACTGTGGTGTTGGAGAAGACTCTTGAGAGTCCCTGGACTGCAAGGAGATCCAACCACTCCATTCTAAAGGAGATCAGTCCTGGGTGTTCTTTGGAAGGAATGATGCTAAAGCTGAAACTCCAATACTTTGGCCACCTCATGCGAAGAGCTGACTCATTGGAAAAGACCCTGATGCTGGGAGGGATTGGGAGCAGGAGGAGAAGGGGACGACTGAGGATGAGATGGCAAGATGGCATCACCGACTCGATGGACATGAGTTTGAGTGAACTCCAGGAGTTGGTGATGGACAGAGAGGCCTGGCGTGCTGTGATTCATGCGGTCGCAATGAGTAAGACACGACTGAGCGACTGAACTGAACTGAACTGAACCTCTCAGAAGGTTCGCTGGGAAAACCTCCTCCTTCATTGACTGCTATCCTATCTCTTGAGGTGGAGAGAGATAAAAGGAGACCAATGTTTGCTTCTTTACTAAACTTAGGAAGGTCAGTGATGAGAGAATCATCTATGATTCTAGGGAGCCTCAAAGAAGGAGAGATGACCACTTTACTCAGCCAGTGGACATGTGCTTCCTGAGAGAGTTTTATAACTTTCCAAAGTGCATAGGAAAACAGCGGAAAGAGAATTAGGGAGAGAGGCATGGTGAGAAATTACTGAGCAGAGAGGAAGCCGGGACACATCCTGTGTCTTACTCTCAGTTTAAGTAAGTCTGGAAGTGAGACCCTACCCATACACCTGGCCAATGATAATGGAGGCTGCAGTCTTTTAGGAACCAGGGCTTTATGAACGAGGAGCAGATGAATCAGAGGGATGTTGCCTGAAACCCTGAGCTGGGCATCAGCTAGAAGGATGGTCACACCTCCCAAGGGACTGCCAAAGTTAAGAGGTGTTGCATTGCCTATTCGAGTAAGCACCACTCCCATCTGTCCATGGTCATGAAGCTAGAGAAACTGCCATGACCTATCATGGGGAAGAGAGCATGCTGACACAGTGAGGCAAGAGGGCTGCCTTCCTCTTATCTACAAGAATAAGGAGTCAATGCTCTGTAGAGGGAGAAAAAGAAGTAAAAAGCTGACCACATGGTGTCTCTACCTCCTTCTTCCAAGTGAGCCAAAAGCAAGGAAAGATATAGCCAAATGGAGCTGAGGGAATGGGGACCTCTACTTCAGGTTTAACATTGAAGCTTAAAAATTAATTTTTAATTATTATTATTTTAAATATTCAAGTGAGGCAGTTCTAAATTGGAAAGGAACAGATCATTTATGGAATCCTTAAGTAGGCCTCTTCACTTAGTAGTATTTGATAAAGCAAAGTTATGAGCATGAACTGGAAAGCTAAAACAGTTTTATGCTGCTTTATACATGTCATACACGTATGTTATATATGTATGATAGGACATCATAGATACATAAAACTACCCACTTCTGGGGTCCAGCCCCGGTGGATCCAGGGTAATTCGAAGTGGGGATGGAGTTGACGTCCTAGGAAAGAACTTATTTAATTACAGATATATAGAGAGATTAGAAACGGATAGTGTAGTAGGAAAAATTAGTGGAGAAAAAGAGGCTGAATAACTTGGTTTACATGGGATACCAATAAAACTCCAAGACAAGGAGTTTGCACCATCTACGTTGGGCCACCAGTGCCACTTGAATATTAGAAGGTGTCCCTCCTTGGGCTCTTTCTCGTGTGGAACTTAAAAGCCAGGGCAAGTAAGTAGATATGGTGAGCACCCATGCTCCAGATGGAATTCAGCCAGAAGGGGAAAGAAAGAATGACATGGGGGAATCAGTCTTTCCAGAAACTGATCCAATTTCTTTATTTTTTAGGTTTGCTTATATACCTTTTGTTACAGATAGAGACAAATGGAAATTTTAAAGTCTCGTGGGGGTCGGCAGTCCTGACCTTTATCAAAATCAGGTGCTTCACATAAATGTATTAAAAAAAAGGTTTTAGGGGTTTTACATCATCTTCTGGCCATGAGGCCTGCTGACATTTTATGATCCTTTCTTTCTGATAACCAAAAAACTTATTTTTTCCAAGGGTGTTTTTTCTTAAACCAGGCACCGCCCCTCTGAAGGTACCAGATAAAGTTGCATTCCTATAGGGTGAGGGTGTAGTGGGTTACAACTAAGAAAGGAATTTATTTAACCTAAGGTTAACATGACTAATCGTAAAGGCTAATACTTATTTCTCCTAATGCTAGTTATATTCATTATAAGGGCAGGGAATATGGAGATTTAGCAGCAAACATCAGCCAAACAAATGAAAACCCTTCACCAATGTTCCTCTTAAGATCTATTTAGTCTTAAGATAGTGATAAAGTTACATTTTTACATAGCAAGGACACAGTGACTTATAACAAAGTACAGTGATCTATCCTTTTCTATATTCCAAATACATTAATATATTCCCAGGTGCCTAAGGATATGGAGGCCTGGCAGCAATCATTGACTCAACAATGAGAAAAGCCCTGTGCTAATTAAGATTTTCAAAATACTCCAAACTCTCTGTGCTGTTTATGGTTGAGAGGTAGTAAACAATCACGTGCATAGTGGCAGGAGTATGGATAATCCTGTCGCACAAGCTAGTCTGTCAGCAGAGAGGTTTGAGCCGAGACACTCTCGTCACGCCCAGGGCAGAAAATACGAAGACTTAGCGGCAATTAATGGCGCCACAAATTTGGCACTACAAATGAAAAACTCTTTACCAATATAATTCCTAACCAACCCACTATGCCAATAATTTCTAATTTCCCCAAAGAATCTGCCTTTAGTAAGTCTAAAACATCTTGTGCCTCTTATGGTTGGGAGGCTGTAAACAATCACATGTGGCTGGATGAACCTGTACAGGCAGGCTAGATAACCTTCAGAGGAGTTCGTAAGTTGAAACACTCTTGTCACGGCCAAGAATTTTTATTGACTTGGAGCTGTAAGTTAACTCCTTCTCCAAGAGAGGTAATGGGGGTCAGCCCCCTGTAAAGTCAGAGGTATAGGTGAGAGCATGAAACAATAAAGTAGGTAGACTCTGGTTTTGGGGATAGATGCTCGGGAACAGGGGGTTTCCTGAGGCTTGATCCCGCCTTTGCGTATGCCGAAGCCTCCTTCCCCATAACCTTCTCCATGGGCGGAGTTCCTCACGCTGGCTCCTGGCAACACACACCATTTGTCATATCCTAAGTGATATTTTAGTGATAAACAAGCAATGAAAAAGGGAAGACAAGATACACTGGACAATTTTTTCATGAAACAAATGGTAATTCAATTTAACACCCTGCCTCTGCACCACACACACCCACACACATACAAGGTACCCACAGAGTCTGCTTTTTATGTCTAAACACATGGATTAGCACTTCTTTTCAAAGAGTTCATATAATTTCTTGAGTATGTTAATCTCTTGGAGTGAGATTTTGGGTTGCCTGAAGCAGAACAAGTTCTCTATCTTAGCAAACAGACACTACACATATTCCTAGTCACTTGCTCTATCACTCAGTAGAGTGTTTACCTGACTTCTCTTTGTTCTATACAAAATATTTTCACATACCTGTTTGTATTAGACCTGATGTGTGAGCAAACTTTGCAGGAATAAGAATCACATATGTAACAGCTAAAACTAGTGTCTCATACAGATCCTCCTGCCTTCAATCTTTCCCAGCATCAGAGTCTTTTCCAGTGAGTCGGCTCTTCACATCAGGTGGCCAAAGTATGGGAGCTGGGAAAAGTTGAGGGCAGGAGGAGAAGGGGATGACAGAGGATGAGATGGCTGGGTGGCATCACTGACTTGATGGGCATGAGTTTGAGCAAGCTCCAGGAGATGAGGGACACAGAGGCCTGGTGTGCTGCAATCCATGGGGTCACAGAGTCAGACATGACTGAGCAACGGAACAGCAACAACAACATACAGATCCATGTACAGAGACTGGCATAAGAGTAGATGAGGTCCCATGAGTGAGCTCAGCGAAAGCTCAGGGGTACGGACAAAGATTATTCCTATGGTCAAAGATGCTTTTCTTCGAATCTTTCAAAGATTCTATTCTTTGGAATAGAATACATGTTTTAAGAATGTTTCCTATGGAGGACTGGGATTCTGATTGCAGACTGCAGAGCAGATTCCATACCCTTAGTTTTGATGAGGGGAGAAAACTTCTTAAATAAGTTCCTTGAAGAAGCAGATTATTTTGAAAAGCCTGAAACCCTGACTGCTCAGGAACATGTCAAGGCAACAGGTATTTATTATGCTCCATATGTTAAACCTGGACATCCCAGTGATAGGTCACCATCAAATGAAAGACATTCTCTGCTGTCAAAGCAAAAGACACACATATGCCTTCAGAGACATGCAAACAATGGCGGTTAGCATTTTCTCCATGATGGGGGTAAACAGATTTCTAGTGCTAAGAGGTGGTCAGCAGAAACAAAACTAAAGAAACACTGGCTGTTCCATGGGACACATTTGGAGAAGTAAACCGGACATTATGCAGTAAGTGACAAAGTCAGCATCATAGAGAGAAGGCACTATAGGAAGAAAGAAGAAAGCAGTGGTTGAGGCCAGGAGAGGTCCCGGAGGGCTTTTTGCATAGTGTGACTTAAGCTAGACTTTGAAGGATGGGCAGAATGTGGAGGGGAGGAAGAGGAAGGAGGCTTTTAGATAGTCAGAATATTGTCAGATAGGCACAGTATTAAGCAAGTCTCAGAAATGAAATTCATCTGCAGGTGAAGAGAGAAGAGCTTTGTGAGAGCAGAGGTTCATGCTGAAGGAGTCTGAGATGCGGGCTGGACATGCAATGAAGGATAAGTAGACTGTGACAGAGGGGCATGAATGCTAGGCGGAAGCATCTGGCAGGATTAAGAATCTTTCCAAATGTGACCTATTACAGAATGTTCTTCTGTGAACTTTCCCCTGTGGTTTATATCATTCTACTCAAGTCTCTCAGAGGGCAGCTTGTTTACACCAATGTATAAAATAAGATTTTTGTGCTTCGTACATTGGGCAAGCCTTGTATCAATCACTCTTAAGAACCAACCACTCTTATTTCTTCTTTTTTTAAAAATTATTATACAATTACAGGAGACTTCAAAAATACAGAACACAGTTACATATAGTTCCACTATATATTACAATTATTTTTAAGTAGATAAGTTAAGATTGTTAGTTGGGGTGTTAGTATCAGACTCTTAAAAATTAGTAGAATGAATAGACTGAAAAGTGGAGGGATATAGTAGACCTAAAAAGCACTATGGACCAATTCAACATATTAATAATGAAGATTTATACAACTTTCACACAACAGTAGGATACAAATTCTATTCAAGGTACCATAGACTACAAACCAGAAGATACTAGAATATATCCAGGGACATAAAAGAAGGTGCAAAAATTTCATGATCTAAAGGTATTGAAATCACACAGAGTCAAGAATAAGCCACTCTTAAGAGCCTCATTTGAAGAAAGTAAGGTCTACTTTATCATCCTGCTGATGGCAGAATATTTTGCTACTCTGATCTCCTAAACAGTGGCTTTTAAATTCTGCTGGCGAGTAGGTGCATCATGGTTTTCAGAGAACAAGCTAATAGAATCTACTTTTGCACACTTTATGACATGGTCATAGTCAGCAAAATATATTTTCTAATGAAATATTGTCACAGAGAAAACAGAATGGCATTTAAAATTATTTAAATTCAATTTCTTCTTCCTGAATGATCTGAATGCACTGTATTATTTGGAAGTCTGGTGTTCCTTCCTGTGTTAATAAATGCTTTGTGAAAAATTATACAATGGTCATACAAAGTGGGATAATATGTTTTTTTCACTCTAAGACTTCCCCAACTCTTATTTATATTAACTATGGTTTTCAAGGGGAGAATGCGATATTGCATGAAAGAACCCCCATCCTACTTTTTCTTTCCGCTAGGAAAAATTTGTCATTTTATAAAATTCAGTTAACAAAATGTTCCATCAGATATTTACCCACTTTTCTCCTGGGATTTGTAGTCCTGGCATATGTTTATTTGGGTGAGGGCAATACAGGATGAGAAGTATCCTTCTTTAGAGAGATTGCACTTCTTTGTCAAATGATAAAAATATTAGAAAATAGGATTGTCATTTTATTTTTGATATTATTTCGATAAAAAATTACAGTAGGCCAGAATCTGTTGATATTTAAGACCACATACCAAGGTGAAAATTGGCCTTTAATGAGGGAACAGCATCCAGCTCTCTAATTTTCATGAATAATTATCAGAGTTACAGCAATTGGTAATATTTTCACATTAATTAATTACCCATGTTAGATTTATTATGTTATTCAGCCTCTGTCTTTTAATAAATAAATGTTTTATTTGGAATAATTTTTGATTTTTAGAAACATTGTGAGGATAAAATAAACAGTTCCCAAATATCCCACACCCTATTTCCCCTGTTACTAACATCTTAAAACTAGTATGGTGTATATGACATAATTAATAAACCAATATTGATACATTTTAGTTGTTATTGATATATAGTTGATTTCTAATATTATGTTAATTTCAGATATACAGCATAGTGATTCAGTATTTTTACAAATTATACTCCATTGAAAATTATTACAAGATAATATTGATAGTTCTAACCTCTGTGCTATACAACATGTCCTTGTTGCTTATCTATTTTATGCATATAATGTATATCTCTTATTCCCATACCCCTAATTTGTCCTTCTCACCTTTCCTCTCCTCTATGGTAATCACGTTTGTTTTTTACATCTGTGAGTCTGTTTTGCTTTTCATTCATTTGTATTAGTTTTTAGAGCAATACTAAAATATTTGTATTTATCTGTATGACATTTCATTAAGCAAAATATTCTTTGGGTCTGTCCATGTTGCTGCAAATGCAGGATTTCATTCTTTTTTATGGCTGAGTAGTATTCCATTGTGTGATATGTACCACATCTTCTTTACCCGGTCATCTATTGATGGGCAGTTGGGCTGTTTCTGTCTTGGCTGTTGTAAATAGTGCAGCTGTGAATGTTGGGGCACATGTAACTTTCTGAATTGGTGTTTTATTTTTTCTGGATGCATACTCAGGGGTGGAATTGATGGGCTGTATAATATCAGCAGTCCTGTTGTTAAATTTTTTGAGGAATCTCCATGCTGTTTTCTACATGGCTATTCCAATTTACATTTCCATGAACAGTGGAAGGGTTCCTTTTTTTCCCACATGCTTGCCAACATTTGTTATTTGTAGACTTTTTGAGATTAAAGTTCATAGTTGATTTAGATTTCCTCAGTGTTCACCTAATGTCCTTTTTCTGTTCTAGGAACACAGGTTAAATAGCATATTTCACTTAGTTTCTCAGACTTTCCTTGGTTTTGAAGGCCTTGATTGTTTGGGGAAGTATTGCTTAGGAATGTTGAAGAATATCTCTCAGCTGGAATTCATTTGATGTTTTTCTCATGATCAGACTGGAGTTCTGTGTTTTGGGGGAAAAATCACAGAGGTAAGGCAACATTTTCATCACATCGTATTTAATGTACATGCTATCAACTTGACTTAGGACAGGTGAAGCTAAATTTGATCACCTGGCTGAGAGAGAGAATGCTTGTCAGATTACTCTTTCTCCCATCTTCCACACTGTGCTTTTTGGGAGGAGGTCACTGTGTAACTCACATTCAAGGACTGAGGAATTGTCTTAGAGTGCATTTTCACAGGGGTTTCTTTTCCCTGCCTCCTGCCAGAGCCTGGGGCATTTTCTCGGTTCTTTACTGTGAGAATCTGTGGGAGTTCCCACAAATAAAACTCATAAAAGTTTTAGGGGCCACCTAAAAGAGTAGCCCCTTGCTTTTTCACAATGTCATGCTAGTCCACACTCAACCTCTAACAGTTTATCAAAATTATCACTTAAGTGTCCAAGGACTTCAGCTCCAGGTAAGTGGAGCTCAGCTGTCTCTCTCTGACTGCATCTGTCTCTCCAGGTTTCAAGGTGGCAGTTTGCCTTGCAACCTTACTTCTATGATGGACCCAGAAAAGTAATTGATTTTAGTTTTGCACAACTTTTTCTTCTTACAAGTAACAGCTTCCAAACTCTACATGTTGGAGTTGAAACCAGAAATTCAAACTATTAACTTTTAAGGGTTATCAATCTCATTTGGTATTTTGGATTAAAATAGTTAATTCCTATGATCATATTGCAGCTATAATATGATCTAATAATTGGGTCAAGGAATAGTAATCATTGGTTTCTATAAGCCTTTTCTAGTTTTATTATTCTGATTTTATGACTATATTAACTTTCATATGACACTGATAAACACATTTTCTTTAATTTTAAAAATTATCAACATTTTAGACAGTTGACTTTTTGTAAAAAAGTATCCTTATTCTTACTCTCTAGTTTTTAATAACAATTAGTCCTCTGAGCACACAAGGCTATTTCAGTAATATAGAGGCATTAAAAATAACTTTTATCATTTATTATTTTAATGGAGTAGAACATTAAATAATGTTGCATTTGAAATATTTCCTAACTTTCAAGTATTATTTTTATCCTTCATTAAGCCTCTTGATTAAGGTTTATAACTTAAATATTGAAGTAATTATGAAATTGATTAAGCCTGGCTTGCTCTATTGTTTGGTACTATTGTAATTCTTACACATACAGAAATGTCAGTGGATTAGCTTGGACAAGTTATTTAAACTACATATGCTTCAGTTTTTCCCTTTGGGAAAGCAGATTAAATAATAATAATAATAGTATTATTATTATATACCTACCTCATTGCAGCGTTATAAGGACTAAAATGAGTTACTGTAAATTAAATCTTTAGCTAAGAGACTGATGTATAGTAAGCACCAGATAAATGTTAACTATTATTATTATCTAGATTATAAGATGGTTTCAATTGCCATTACTTGTGATTTCAGAAATACGTATGGTTGGAGGTAGAAAGTACTGGAAAAACTATCTAGTTTAGGGATCGTAGATAGTCTATGGGCTGGACTTGACTTTCAGAGGCTTAGTTAACACAGTGTTTTAAAATTAACTTAAATAGTTTTTGAGAGAGCATAAAAATCCAGTTTTTCATAATCCCTGCTACCCCCTATTGTTTTATATTATCATTTTGGTTCTTACATTTGCTTTACCTGCATAGCTCCTAAAAAACCTTTGAAAAGTTAGCTCTTTTTCTAGTCCATCCCTCTCATTTAACAGAGAAGCACATGAGTTCCAGAGGGATATAGAAAGGCCTCCAAGTTGTGACCAAACTGGAAGTAAGATCTAGGACTTCTGATTCCTAAGCCATTCATTACAGCATGCTGTGTGCTTTAGTTAGAATGCTCAAATCAAGTCCCTCTTGAATGACAATAGAGTGAAGGGCCTAAAATTGAGCTATCATCTTATAATACATGTCCGTGGGGAGAATGTGTAAATTCTCAAGGACAAAGTTATCCTCACAATTAAGAAGCAACATAAAAAAACAAAACAAAACAGACTTAAGGTATGTGGCAATATCGCTCTTCCCTTTTTAAAATGATATAAATGAGTCAGGTTAGGAAACTATCAGGATTTTTTTTTCCTTATTAACTTGGCATAGCTCCTAAATTAAAACAGCAACCTGAGCACATCATTTTAACTTCTGCTCACAAGGTTTTCAGTTCACAGCTTGTTTTTGTGCTCTCTGTAAAAGAGGGAGTCAAGCTAAAATTATTTGTGTGGGCCTGGGGCATTTTAATAGAAACCTCTTCTGCTTGTGGGCATGGAAACAACAATGAATCATTTCTACAAAATATAAGAGAAAGAAAGATGACATCATTAATTTTGAACACTCTGAATCTGGTAAGTTTGATGCAAAGGGCAGCACATACAAACAGAAAAGTTCGTGAGATGGACATTTATTTAAAATGAGATGAGTGCTTTGACAAGGAATTGGCTTTTGTATAAGATTTCACTGTCACATTTCTTTCACAAAATCGAGAAAGGACAGCATAGGTACCTGAACCTGACTTCCTGTCAACTCAGTGGGAGGTTTTAATTAGGAACTCTTCTTTCAGTAAGAAGGAGAAAATGAGAATAAGGTGACAAGTCTTACAAGTTGATAGTCATAAGGATTAGGCAAATTTCCTATAGAGTATTTGCTTACCCTCCATGGGGACAAATAGAATATGCTGTTCATAAAGATGGCAAGAACACCGGAGAGACTTCCGGTTTCAGGGATTTGCAATCTGTAATTTGGATAAGAATTGTCTGGGGTACTTACTGCACAGGCAGGGCTACTGCACTAGAATCTGTGGGCAGGGGTGATGGTACTAAGACTGCGTCCCAGGAGATCTGATACAAGTGGTCTATGGACCATACTTTGAGGAGTGATGGTGAGGCATCTTGTCTCCTGTAAGAATTTTAAGAGTTCATCTTGCTCTCTTTTTCCTTCTTTCCCTCCCTCCCTTCCTTTCTCCCCTTTTCCTTCCCTTGCTCTCTCTCCACTTTCCTCTTTCTCTATTCTCAATTCTATTTTAATAGCAGACAACAATGGAAGACTTGAAGATCTGAACTTTGCTTCCAAGTTACTCACAATCTACTTGTTAGACATAATGCCACTAATAATTGACACAAGGAAGCGTAGATTGAAGCATAAGGGGTAAATAGAGATGTTTGCATTTGCATTTGAATGCAAGAAGAAGTCACACAGCCTGTGATGAAAGGGCTGAGATGAGACCAATTAGTGGAAAGCACTGCATTATCGATTTGGGAGGTAGACTTGCTAGGGGTCAATTCTAGTTTTCCACATCACATCTGTATAATCCAGGGCAAGTCATTTTGTATCTCTGAGTCTCAACTTCCACATCTTTTTAAAAAGTAAAAGCTGTAAAAGTGGGGATAGAGGGAAGGAAAAAGGCTTGGAACATATATAGAAAGAACTGATACTTGATTTATGGAAAATGGGGGTGGTGAGGGAAAGTGCTGGAGAAATCAGGACCATTCCCAGATTTTCAGCAGTTGGTTAACTAGGTTTAATGGCAATGATGTTAGTTTCAGGCATTCTCAATGCAAGGTATAAAGGGTGTGTCCCTTTGGGTGGAGATGTTACTCTGATAACTGGACATCTAGTCTGGAGTGTTGGAGTGCAGTCTGAGCTGAAGATACACTCTTGGGAGTTCACAGCTTTCAATTAGTTATTGAAATTTTGATGAGCTCATCCAGAGAGAAGGAGAAGGTCCAAGCTGAGAGTCCATGGGAATGAGAATTCTTAGGGGAAGAGTGACTCTAGCTGAACATGGATAGCCAGACATGTAAGAGGAAATCTAGGAAAGATGGATGTTATGTATGCCAATGGAAAACATTTTTATGAATTTGTGCTTTGAACAAGTTTGCAATCTCCCTGTGACTTATTTACTTTGTCAATTGAAAATGAAATAGCAATATCATTGCATTTTATATTGTGAGGATTATAGTGATAATGAATCTATTCATCTGATATGATGCTTGTAGCATAAAAATCATCAATGAATTTTTTTCTGCTGCATATGTTGATTGAATTATGAATAAAATGGCTGATATTAAAATCTTCCACCTAATGAGACATTATTTCCTTCAATAATTCAGCCAGATCTCTTTCCTAATGACTGAATTTCCAAAATCTGATAATTAGCTCCAGTAAGGAGTTCTGCCAACTAAGGTCTGTCTAGTCAAGTCTATGGTTTTTCCAGCTGTCATGTATGGATGTGAGAATTGGACTGTGAAGAAAGCTGAGAACCAAAGAATCGATGCTTTTGAACTGTGGTGTTGGAGAAGACTCTTGAGAGTCCTTTGGGCTGCAAGAAGATCCAACCAGTCCATCCCAAAGGAGATCAGTCCTGGGTGTTCATTGGAAGGACTGATGCTAAAGCTGAAACTCCAGTACTCTGGCCACCTCGTGTGAAGAGTTGACTCATTGGAAAAGACCCTGATGCTGGGAGGGATTGAGGGCAGGAGGAGAGGAGGATGACAGAGGATGAGATGGCTGGATGGCATCACAGACTCAATGGACGTGAGTTTGGGTAAACTCCAGGAGTTGGTGATGGACAGGGAGGCCTGGCGTGCTGCGATTCATGGGGTCACAGAGTTGGACACGACTGAGTGACTGAACTGAACTGAACTGAAGGAGTTCTGATATCAAAGCAAGCAGTGTCTGGTGAAGAATATTTTTAGTTTCTTCCTTCTGATAATACTGTGATCAATCTTGTTTAAAAACACCTGCATTTATTTCTTATTTGAATATGCAGTCAATATCAAGTGCTTATCTTCCTTTAGAAAATTACATTGGTCATCCCAGACAGTACAGAATACACTTGAAAAAAAAATATGACTTTTAAGGTTTTGAGTATTATTCTTCACATCAGCTCCTGTAGGCTTCATGTACCTCACAATTTAGTTCCTTTTATTAAAGCAACATAATTTGGGGAAAATGAGATGAAAAGGCAACATTTTCTTGCTTTTGAAATCTAATGGTTATTTGCTTTGAAGTTGAACTGAAAGACTTAGCTAGGTTCCTTTTTGGAATACATAAACAAATTCAACCTCTGGCTTTATGCAGAAATTTCAAAAATTTTTATTTGTGCTTTTCTTTTCATGTAACACAAAGCCCCTCCCTTGTTTCATCATGCTTAACATCTGATTTTCAGAGCAATTTCTAAGGCTTGTTTGACAATTTGAGCAAAGCTTATTGCAAGGTAAGAGATAGGAAAGAGTAGAAAAGAGAAATGAGACACACTGAATTGATAAAGATCGAGCAAATCTTTCTTTAATGCACCTGCTTGTTTTTAAACTCTTTCCATCTCTTCAGTAGCAACTTGGAGAAAAGTCCTGCTCACAAACGATTGTATCAAGGTCTTAAAAGAACAATGTGTTTCATGCCTGTCTTACTATAAATACCCTTATTTTGTGTTTTAGCAAACCAATAGTTACAATGAGGAAGATTTAGTCTACTAGAAGTTTGAGTGTGTTCTTGACACTGTCACACATTTGTTCAAGCTGGGTTAGATGATTTCCAAGTTTCCTGTCTTCTTTAAGATTGTGTAACTTGAAGTCTTTTTACTCCTAAACCTATGATCTGTGACCTTAAAGTCAATCTATCTCTATTTACCTGCCTATATATCTATCATAAACTCAACAATAGTCTCCCCAACCCCAAAGCTGTTCTTATCCTAATTCCTGAATGCCCGGTCACTCAGTCAGGTCAGACTCTTTGAGACCCCATGGACTATAGCCCACCAGGCTCCTCTGTCCATGGGATTTCCCAGGAAAGAATACCGGAGTGGGTTGCCATTTCCTTCTCTAGGGGCTCTTCCCAACGCAGGGGTCGAACCTGCAGCTCCTGTGCCTCCTGCATTGGCAGGAATGGTAAAGAACTCTTTACCACTGAGCCACCTGGGAAGCCCCATCCTAATTCCTAGAGTTTGCGAACATGTTGCCTTACAGCAGAAGGGACTTTGCATTTGTAGTTAGCTATCTGAGCGCCGAAGAATTGATGCTTTTGAATTGTGGTGTTGGAGAAGACTCTTGAGAGTCCCTTGGACTGCAAGGAGATCCAACCAGTCCATTCTGAAGATCAGCCCTGGGTGTTCTTTGGAAGGAATGATGCTGAAGCTGAAATTCCAGTACTTTGGCCACCTCATACGAAGGGTTGACTCATTGGAAAAGACTCTGATGCTAGGAGGGATTGGGGGCAGGAAGAGAAGGGGATGACAGAGGATGAGATGGCTGGATGGCATCACCGACTCGATGGACGTGAGTTTGAGTGAACTCCGGGAGATGGTGATGGACAGGGAGGCCTGGCGTGCTGTGATTCATGGGGTGGCAGAGTCGGACACGACTCAATGACTGAACTGAACTGATGGATCTTGAGATGGAAATATTATTCTGGATTATTGGATGGGACCAATGTAATCACAAGGGTCCTTGTAAGAAAGAGGCATGGAGGGCGGAATCAGAGAAAAGGTGTGACCATGGAAACAGAGGTTGTTACAGTATATGGTTGACCCTTGAACAAGAATGGAGGTTAGGGACACTGACCTTTCACACAGTCAAAAATCCTGTATCATTCAGTCAACCTTCACTGTCTTGCGTTTCTTCATGCTAGCAGTTTGGCATTTGAGGATTCAACCAAACTTGGATCAGATTGTGTAGTACTGTAGTGTTTATTATTGAAAAAAAATCTGTGTATAAATGAACTTGCACAGTTCAAAGATGTGTTGTTCAAGGGTTAGCTGTACTTTGAAGATGGCAGAAGGGATGGAGACCCAAGGAATGCAGGTGACTTCTAGAAGATGGGGAAAATGAGGCAATAGATTCCCCTCTGGAGCTTCTAAAGGGGAGGTGGTCCTGCCAAGACCTTGATTTCTGCCCAGTGGAACTTATTTGAGACTTCTGACCTCCAGAATTGGAGATAATTAATTTAGAGATATTACATTTCTGTTGTTTTAGGCCACTACATTTGTGGTAATTTGATACAACAGCCCTAGAACATTATGAAACTTTAGGGTTCATTTCAGCTCAGTTGCACAGTTGTGTCCGATGGATACCTACTTTCTGACGGACACGACTGAGCAACTGAACTGAACTGAACCAAACTGCCCAATTCTTTGTGACTCCATGGACCACAGCACACCAGGTTTCCCTGTCCATCACCAGCTCCTGGAATTTGCTCAAACTCACATCCATCAAGTTGGTGATGCCATCCAATCATCTTATCCTCTGTTGTCCCCTTCTCCTCCTGCCCTCAGTCTTTCCCACCATCAGAGTCTTTTCCAATGAGTCAGTTCTTTGAATCAGGTGGCCAAAGTATTAGAGCTTCAGCTTCAGCATCAGTCTTTCCAGCGAGTATTCAGGACTGATTTCCTTTATGACTCATGACTTATGAAACTTTAGGAGTAATAAATCCTATATCTGTCCCTCTAACTTCTATTTACTCAATGAGATGGGGAAAATGGAGTCAAAGTCAGGATGTGACCTATAGGATCATATAAAGATTTGAGTTCTGTGAATTAGTTAGATCAAATACTGGGTCTATCTCTTGCTACTTGTCTGAGTTTAGGCTTGTCACCTACTTTGTTTCCTCATCTGCAAAGCTAAGATAATGATAGCACCTATTTTCCTTATATAATTAAAGGACTCAGTGCTCATAAGATACATGTATAAGCTTCCTGTGCCAACTTCCAAGCTTCCTATCAATGCTCTCCAGCAGTTTCTTTCCCTAAATACAGTGTTTAGAATCTGGAAAAGAGCATATTTAGGTGAGGTTGGACCATGAGATTCATAAAAGTCAGAGTGACGTAAGAGTTAAACCTGGAAGCCTAAAGAAGAGGCAGGGATGAGGGATTTGCCTGAGGCTGGTTCCAGTTTTCTCAACCTCTGAGTTTTCACTGGCTTTGAAATAGACTCTCAGTTGATTCTGGGACTTCTACAAAGACTGAGGTCACCTCTTCATAACAATGGCATTTATGAAAGCATCAAGCTGAGATGCGATGCAAGTATTTCAATCTCTAGAGTAGACTCTTATCATATCCCAACCCACTAAAGAGGACTGACTACATTTAGCTGATTATTCAGGCAGTTTCTTTGATGTAGAAAATCCAGAAAGATTTTAATCTTTTATTGTTTGATTTTGTATTCATAATGTGTATGTCTTTGGGAGAATGGAATAAAAAGGGCACATTTCCCTTTAGGAAAGCACCAGAGCTTTTATAAAATAAAAAGATGAAAGGCACTATGAAAATGGTCAAGGCAGGACCAAGCACTTATTATTCTGATGCTATTGTTAAACACTCTAGTTCAGTTTCTTCTGGTTTTGCCACTTGAATCTTTCATAGGATGAGAGGGACAATGTAGTTTTTCAGTATCTCCATTTGTAAGATGTTTCTGATTCATTTGCTGCCTGGTTTTTCACTATGGGTAAGTGCATCATTTTGGGATGGGATGCTCCTGAAATGATGATTTTTGGCGTTCACATCAATATTGTGTTACCTGAAGAAATGAGCAGAATTGCAAATGCCAATAAATTGTGTTTGCGACAATTTCTATAGAAACCAAATATTCATGTCAGAAGAGAGATGCTTTGGTTTGGTAGAAAGGTGGCTAACATGAGATCCTAGTTCCTCTTCTCCAAGCTGTGTGACTTTGGGGGATAATGATGGCTGGTGTATCTGTAAAGTTTTATAATTTACAGTGTCTTCAGGTGTCTTTGGGCTTCCCTGATAGCTCAGTTGGTAAAGAATCCACCTGAAATGCAGGAGACCCCAGTTTGATTCCTGGGTTGGGAAGATTTGCTGGAGAAGGGATAGGCTACCCACTCCAGTATTCTGGCCTGGATAATTCCATGGACTCTATAGTCCATGGGGTTACAGTCAGAATGACTGAGCAATTTTCACTTTCTCTTTCTTTCAGGTGTCTTTTACCTATGACCCTACAACTCCCTCATGGGCTAGATTATAGCTGTACCTATATGAGAGAAGAGAAAAAGTAATCCCAGGAAAGTAAACTGATTTCCCCAAGTTTGTGCAGGTACTGAGTGCCAAAACAATGGCTCCAGATGGATTTTCTTTCCCCTGCAACATGTTGCTTCCTAAAAAAAATACTTTGATTCAAATAATTAAAGTGTGAGTCTCAATTTCTTCCCATGTAAAGTGTGCATATGGACTGGATGGTAGTGCTAAGCCATTTTCAGTCGTGTCTGACTCTGCAACCACATGGATTATAGCCCACCAGTCTCCTCTGCCCGTGGAATTCTCTAGGCAAGAATATTGGAGTGGGTTGCCATTTACTTCTCCAAAAGTGAAAGTCACTCAGTTGTGTCCAACTCTTTGCAACCCCATGGACTATAGAGTCCATGGAATTCTCCAGGCCAGAATACTGGAGTGGGTAGCCTTTCCCTTCTCTAGGGGATCCTCCTAATCCAGGGATAGAACCCAGGTCTCCCGCATTGCAGGCGGATTCTTTACCAGCTGAGCCACAAGAGAAGCCATGGACTAAATATAATATTACAAACAAGACCTAAAGGGACAATGCAGGCAATGTTGATGAGAGACATTGTCTAGATATAAAGGAAATGGTATTAAATGTGACAACAAGAGCCATGTGTCATCTAAAGTGAAGAGTTGCTGTCAAGCTGCTTTTGCAGAGGAAGGCAGCAAAACCAGTGTTGTCGAGTTTTCTGCTGTTTCAGGAAAAGACAAAAGTCTAAATTTTCAAGTGAAATCTCCGTGTTAGATTAATGCTTAATTGGCAGAACTGTGACCCCCCTCTCCAAGGTCAAGGGGTGGGAGGGGGCACCTTCATTTCCATTAACTCTGATGTGCTGGAAAATCAGTATCGTTTCAGTTTAACTTTCTGGAAAAATTTATTTCTTTGGTCTGGACGATTCATTAGGTTCATTGATTTTTCAATTAATGTCTAGGCCAACTCAGTAATTGATTTGGACAAATAGATAACTTCTAAAGCATGAAGGGAAATGAAATATAATGACTGAAATAAAATAAAATCCATTTATTTCTGTGATCTTGGAGCATTGTGAAAACAGAATACACTGTTGTGTATTCACTGTTGTGAAATCTTTGTGTGAAGAGATTATGCTCATGTGTTTCTTTCATGCCACCATGAGGGCAGCTGAACTTAGAAAAGGAGGGATTTTTATGACATCTTACATGTATTCTCTATTGTTTTCTACTCTTAGAATTGATGGCACATCCAAGCAAATTTAAGTAGTAATTTAATGCATTAAAGATATTTATTTTTTGATCATCATGTAACTATGAAGTTAAACTTTTCCATTCAAACTTAGGTGGTTGATGACTTGTGTGAATTTGGACTTGTTGATGATAATAATTGTGGTGATAGTACTATTTCTGTTGTGTGTCCAGAACATTTTGTAATAATGATATTAATAATAAAGAAATAACATTTATTATTTATTATGTATCAGGATTCATGTTAAGGATTTTTCTATTCATTTAATCATTTAATCTTCACAATTTCCCATGAAGTAAGCACTGATGTCTATTTTACAAATAAAAAACCTGAGACTCAAAGAGATTAACTGGTACAAGGTTATTCTGTTACTAAGAGATAGATTCAAATCAAGTCTTAATTCAGTGTATGCAGAAGAGGTCAGGAGGTATTTCCTGAGCATCTATGTACCAGGTCATATTCTAGGTTCTTGTGTACAAAATGAATTTCTGCTTTATTTGTGTGTGTGTGTGTGTGTGTGTGTGTGTGTGTGTGTGTGTGTTCAGTCACTGAGTCATATCCAACTCTTTGTGACCTCTCTGTCCATGCCAGACTCCTCTGTCCATGGGGTTCTCTAAGCAAGAATACTGAAGTGGGTTACCATTTCCTTCTCCAGAGGATCTTCCCAGATCAGGGATCAAACCCATTTCTCCTACATTGGCAGGCAGATTCTTACCACTGAGCCACCAGGGAAGCCCTTGTTTTATTTAGGTTATGTTTTATTTGTTGAGATGATAAGCCAATAAACATACACAATAATGTCCAGCAGCACTAAGTATTCTAAAAGAAAGAATTGCATTAGGGGATGGAGAGTCTATTTTACATGGGATGATGAGGGAGGTATGTCTGAGGAGGTGATATGTACCCAGAGACACTGGAATGAAGTGGAGGGAGGAGCAATGGGAATTTCTAGGATGGTCCCTCCGATAGTCCCTCTGATAGTCTCTCCATGGTACTATTCACTACTCAGTTCTGGAATGGTTTGACCATTTGTTGATTGTATTTAAGATGGTTGTGGAGTATCTTCCTAAGGCTGTAAGCAAGAATTTAGGAGGAAGACTCAGGTTAAAATTCTGGTTCTGCTCCATTTTCCTCTGAGGCATGTTCAGTTCAGTTCAGTCACTCAGTCATGTCCGACTCTTCGCGACCCCATGAATCGCAGCATGCTAGGCCTCCCTGTCCATCACCAACTCCCGGAGTTCACTCAGATTCAACTCCATCGAGTCAGTGATGCCATTCAGCCATCTCATCCTCTGTCATCCCCTTCTCCTCCTGCCCCCAGTCCCTCCCAGCATCAGAGTCTTTTCCAATGAGTCAACCCTTTGCATGAGGTGGCCAAAGTACTGGAGTTTCAGCTTCAGCATCATTCTTTCCAAAGAAACCCCAGGGCTGATCTTCAGAATGGACTGGTTGGATCTCCTTGCAGTCCAAGGGACTCTCAGGAGTCTTCTCCAACACTGCAGTTCAAAAGCATTAATTCTTCAGCGCTCAGCTTTCTTCACAGTCCAACTCTCACATCCATACATGACCACTGGAAAAACCATAGCCTTGACCTTAAATTTACCTTCAAGTTTCAGTTTCTTTGACTGTAAAATTTGGATAATAATCCTTATCTCTTATGATAAATGAACATTACACATGTAAAGTTCCCCTGTGCAGCCCTGGAACTCTGTGTGTGTGTGTGTGTGTGTGTGTGTATACACACACTGGAGTCATGCAGCAAATAGTACTTATTAACCCGTATGTTACAAAGGAACATGAGAAGGTACTCATGGTGTTTGTGGTCAAAGTGTGGGAGGGGGTACCCTCAGAACTAAGTAGGGAGTATGGTCAGAGTGGGGTCAGATTCAGAAACTAAGATAAGAGAGTAGGACAGTGTGGATAAAGTAGGTTTTCACATCACAGTAGTTAAGTGAAATAATTCAAAAGGCACTTTGAAACAAGGCAGGCAGGAACTTATTTATTTATTTAAATTTATTATTAAGAAGCATCTCAGAATACGCATATAGCCACAGGGGTTTACAGAGTGGCACAAGGAGGGAGAGAGAGAGAGAGAGAGAGAGAGAGAATTCCTGCCCTTTACTAAGTAAAGCCCACATCCCTGCTTCCAAAGGCAAGTGTCTTGTATATAAAATTGATTCCTGGAGCCAGCGGGTTGGCCCGATGCCTAATAATCAGGAAATCTGGGTCCAGTCCCAGCTAGCCTTCTGACATGCTGCATGGCTCTGAGCTAATCACTTCACCTCTTTGCCTTCAGACAGAGAAAAGGTCTCTGCACCTTGTCCATGTCAAAGGAATCTTTTTAGACTGAAATTAAAGTTAAAATTGCCCCTCCTGGGATGTTGCTATTAAATGTGGGAGCATAATTTGGTAAAGAGACAAACCTCTTTAAATCATCAGTGTTATTTCATGGGCCTTGAATTAGTTCTACAGTGGTCTGTTTTGGCAATAACTTAATCCTGGAGCAGGGGTAACAAAGCAACAGCGTTGTTCAGGGGTTCTGCTTGGCTGGGTGGAAACACATGGACTTTGAAGTGTATACATCTGGGCTCCAATTTTCTAATTTTGCTGTAATTTTAACTCCATCATCCTGTTGAGGACACTTGTTCTCTCTGAACCTAGGTTTCTAGATCTATAAATAAATATACTAACATCATGTAATTATTGGGAAGATTAAGTAAATGTGAAGTTATTAGCATTGTGTCTGCCATAGCAGGAGACGTGGGTTAGATCCCTGAGTCAGGAAGTTCTCCTGAAGGAGGGCATGGCAACCCCTCCAGTGTTCTTGCCTGGAGAATCCCCATGGACAGTGGAGCCTGGAGGGTTACAGTCCATGGGATTGCAAAGAGTTGGACAAAACTGAGCATGCACGCATGCACACACTGCCATCAGCATTTTAAAATGTCAGTCTTTATTATATTTTTTAGTTTTATTTAAGAATTGAATTCCTGGAGTTGTCTAGGGACCTCAATTTCAGGAGATCTTGTCAAACCAGGGCCACCTGGACAGGCAAAGGGTCGAGTGGAAATAATCCACCAGATCTGCCCAAGCCTGCGGAGGTGAGTTTACACGAAGCTGACCCTCTATCAGGGAGCAGTGGGGACAATTCTTGGCCTGAGGCAGTGGGAGTTACAGTGGATGTGGGGCTCTAGAAGAAGTGTTCCCAGATGCCTCGATGACTACAATACTTACTGCCTGACAGTGGTGATTGCCAGGCAAGGTGCAGCTTGAAGATATATGTTCAAGGCTATGTAGACACCCTTTAGTCTCATTCACAGCGAGTGCTCTCCCTTGACAACACATCTATCTTTGCTGTGGGTTGTTGTGAGGCTTTGGGGCACCCTGAAGATTCATCTTTTTTTAATCAATGGAAAGGAGGCAATGGCTTGCCTTTATTATCACCTAGATCGACTCTCTCAGAACAAGCAGACTGCAGATGCCAGGGGCTTCTTAGAGCTTTCTCAGACGCCTCCATCCTTCATTACACTATTCCCATGGTAACACTGAGGAAGGGAGAAGAGGGACAGCTAACCACTGAGAGGCTATTTTTAGATTTCTGGCCAGATGCTTTGACAAATCTGTTGAGGGAAAGAAAATGAAGCAAGTGTAGAAGAGGATTATTTTCCCCCAAGGCAATATCATTTAAAATTCATATCATAAAACTGGAAACAACCTTGAGAAATCATTCAACCCGCTTCTACTTATAGAAAGATCTACTTTCAAATCATATAAAAAACTGTTTAATAAGATTATTTTTATTTACTTAATTACTTACACAAGATAACATTATTTCTTACCTTGAATTTATCCCAGATTCAGTCTGAGTTCCCAGACCAAGGGAGTTGGGAATGAGAATGGAAATGATGGTTCACAGTGTGGATTACACAACCCTGAGAGCATCATTCCTTTAGACTATACTAATAATGACACTGTTGTTGAGCCTCCTAGGTAGCTCAGCAGTAAAGAATCTGCCAGCCAATTCAGGAGACATGAGTTTGATCCTTGGGTTGGAAAGATCCCTGAAGAAGGAAATGGCAACCCGCTCCAGTATTCTTGTCTGGGAAATCCCACGGAGGAGCCTGGTGGGCTGTAGTCCATGGGATTCCAAAGAGACAGACAAGACTTAACGACTAAACAACTACAGCAAAAATGGCACTTGCTAGGTTTGTGCAAATATCTGCTTCACTTATTTTTAAAATATGTAAACCCCTCCCATATTCCTTAAAAACCTCCAGGGGTTTCTCATTGCTTTTAAGTTAAAGGCCATAGATGTTTAAAGTGTCTGTAAAATACACATGATATTGATCCTATATATATATATATATGTACAGAATCATTCAGTATTATTATAATTCTCCTTCTTTGTGTTTCACATAAGACTTTCTTTCAGAATCTCAAACATGCCATCTTCCTCCATGTCAACCTCTTTACACTTGTCTATGATATTTTCCCCCATGCTCTCTACCTAGTTAATTTCTGTAACTTCTTCTTTTCCTTTTAATCGGAGCTCAAATACCAGAAAATGCTTTCTTAACCTCTAAACAAAACAGACCCTTCTGCCATAGCCTCTTCTAACAACTTGTGCATTTCCTTTGCAGCACTTACCAGCTTATATATAATTCTATATTTATTTATGTAACATTTTTGTTTATTACTTTAAACTATGAGCTCGTTAGGAAATTATATTGTTTGCTCACCATTATATATCTAGTGCCTAGCGTATATTTGGCAACTTATTCTAATGACTGTGTAAATGACTAGCAGTTATTTTAAAGGGGCATAAACCTAGGTTTTCTGTCAAGTCAAACTGTCTATGTGACTTACTAGGGTTCCTCAAAATAGAATGTAAACCCAGATTTTCTAGAAAACTTGTTAAAGAGCAGATCTGATTCAGTAGATCTGGGCTGCAGCTCATGATTCTGCATTTCCAACTGGTGTCTAACTAGTTCTAGAACTTGGTTGCACACTGAAATTGCCATGTGCTGTGTGCTCAGTGGCTTCGTGTCTGACTCTTTGCGACCCTATGGACTAAAGCCCTCCAAGCTCCTCTGTCCATGGGATTCTCCTGGCAGGAATACTGGAATGGGTTGCCATTCCCTTCTCCAGGAGATCTTCCTGAGTCAGGGATCAAACCTATGTCTCCTGTGTCTTCTGCATTGCGGCGAATTCTTTACTGCTGGGGAAGCCAGAAATTGCCATGAAGTGAAGTGAAGTGAAGTCGCTCAGTCGTGTCCGACTCTTTGTGACCCCATGGACTGTAGCCTACCAGGCTCCTCTGTCCATGGGATTTTCCAGGCAATAGTACTGGAGTGGATTGCCATTTCCTTCTCCAGGGGATCTTCCCAACCCAGGGATTGAACCCGGGTCTACCCATAGGAATTAAAAAAAAACAAACTTCAGGTTTGAAGTCCCACCCTGTGATTCTGATTTAACAGGCATGTGCTTGGACTGGGCTTTAGGGATTTTTAAAAGCTCCCTAGTTTATTCTAATATCAAATACTATTGTAGAATCATTGATTTCAGTCAACAAAGCTAATCCTCAACAATAGCTGTATAGGAATATTTTTGTTACCCTTTGCACTAGACAGCATTTAACATGGCCACCCAGTAAGGATTCATGCTGTTACTGTTTTTTAAATGTATATTTCTTAGAGACACACAGGAAAGTGGTACCAAGCATTTGTTTCCTAGCAGAGAGAATCCTATGTGAGTCAGTTGTAGTAGCAGAATGGTCCAATCTTAAACTTTCCCACTTCTTCACATAGGGGAACTGTATTTCTTATCAAATATTTAAAACAATAAGTATATTATTGAAAAAAGTGAAGCATTTTGATAGAAACAAATGCAGTTATAAGTCTTTGCAGCCAGAGGAACAATGCATAATTACCCAGATAAAATCATTAGGAAGAAGAGAATCTTAGTGCTCTTCCAAAAGCTGCAATGTTTACAGTGAGTTCAGTGATTCCCAGCATGTCCATAAATGTATGAAGAGAAACCAGAGGCTCTTGGGCATTTGGTTACCCTCTTTGAAGATCAATGCTTCTTAATCTAATAGTTCTCTTTTTTGTATTATTAATTTCACTAATGTTTTCCACTGATTTATTTTTGCTTGTGGTTTTATTCTTAAAAGTTCCACAATGTGGAGTGTAACATTTTTGCAGTTATAACTTAACACAGTACTTAATTTTAAGCCCTGCACTAGTTGTTTTCTTATTCTCTCTTACTTAATCTACTCATCAAATCTGTTTGGTATCTACTGCTATTATCACATTCTACAGATGAAGAAACTGAGCTAAATGGCTCAGTAACTTCTCAGAGACACAGATAGCCAGAGACATTATCCAGGAATATATGATATAACTCCCCAGGACTCTCTCCCTTCCAGCGTTAATAAATTTCCAGTCTATAAGCCAAATTCAGCCTTCAGTGATATTGGTCCAAGCGTCTCAATATATTTTTTAATGAGGTGCCACTATTTAGAAAGCAGAAAATTTCTTATAAAAATCCAGGTTTCAAGTTTATATTTACAATCATCTTATTTGACAACACTAAGTGGCATGACTGAAATCCTGGAATTGCTTGAAGCTGAGTTCTGTTTTCCCTTTTCAAATGACTCTCTCCCTGCCCCTCATTAGTACCTACCTCTTTTACTCCTGGCCCACTCCAGTATTCATGACACAAGCTTTGCCCCTCCAGAGCTCTGGTTTTCAACTCAGCCTCTAAATTCTGTTGGGGGAAGAAATGATTCTTATGTCTTTAGTACATTTCACCATCAGGAAAAACAAAATGTCCTCTTTCTCAGTGAAGTGTAGGCCATTGCATTGCCGTCTTCATCACTTCATACCTTTCCAGGACTACCTGTGTGTTCGCATCTGGCTGAGTGGTTCACTTTCTTTGACTACAAAATGGTGGAGCTTAGTATCCTACCTTCTGGTTCTACTATTTAGCTCCTTGGAATGGTTTCCAATCAAAGTTTTGATTTCACAGGAGTTTACAAGTTGCATGGTTGTCTTTCAACAACTGTAGCCCCGTGGAGACTCATGTATCCCTTGAACTCACGATGTGTAGTTGGGTTCTGTTCGGCCTCCTTCAAGTAAGACTATGATAAAGAGGAAGAGGATGATGTTGTCCTGGTGACGTCGGGACCACCTAGCTGATATGGCGCTCGCAGTGTTGCAGTCACTGATTCCTGATGTAGCAGGAAATGTAGACAAAAAAGGATTCTCTTCTTAGGAGTCTTCACCTTGGTTTTGAGAGTTGCTTGCCTCTGTTGCAGTGTACTATTTCCTTTATTCCTTTCCATGTCTGGCTTTTACCTGCTGCCCACCTTGGTCTTGGTTTCTATACACTCTCTTTGAGCCACTCAACCTTTTGTTCCTAGTGGTGGCGACCTCTCACTGCACAAGGAAGCCTGCCACTCAGCAGAACTCACACTCGCACACTTAAACCTCAGAGCAGCCCTATGATATAGGTCCTCTACTCTCAGGAAATTGTGGCTCAAAAAACCTTAAAATTTGGTAAGTTGATAAGGAGAAGACTGTTCAAATGGTTAAATTTTAATGTTGACTATTCTGTCCCATGCTTTACTTTGGGTACAAGAGGCCACTATCATAATTGAATGATGTCTACAAAAGATGAGAAAAGTAATTTTACCATTCCTTATTTCCTCACATGGTGTGCCATGTGAGGCATCATCAGTTTTAAGGTGCACCATTATCTGATATGCTACTAAGAAGGGAAAAAAATACTGTCAATTAAATTATGTCATCTAAATTATGTTGTCACTTTTATTGCAATTACAAATGTTCTAAAATATAAAGACATGTCTTAGAATTGACAAATATGGTACTTATTCAACTTGTACACATTTAACACCTAAGTCATTGGCTGAAATGTTAATTGTCTTAAAATAATGAGAAGAGAGCAAATGCAAAATATTTACACTAGAATGTTTTCCTTCAGCAACCATCAGCTGAGCTGGAATTTGACCGGGTAGTGATTTATACCACTTGCCTTCGTGTGGTACGGACAACCTTTGAAAGGTGTGAACTGGTTAGAAAGATCTTCCAGAACCATCGAGTCAAATTTGAAGAGAAAAACATTGCTCTGAATGGTGACTATGGAAAAGAGTTAGATGAACGATGCCGGCGGGTTTCTGAAGCTCCTTCCCTCCCTGTTGTGTTCATTGATGGCCATTATCTAGGGGTAAGTGTCTGCTAAGGAAAATCTTTTTTATTGAACCCAACCGGTGTTGATAGAAATCTGTAAACCTATGACAAAGCAACTTGCATCATAGCTACCAGCATACTTACTGATTTTCAGAGTTCAATCCAGCAGTTTTGAAGCACTTATTTCTAACCCAAATGATGTATCACTACAGTGTTCATCCCTACAGAGTTGTAGTGAGACAAAATCAGCATGGAATTGTCTTTTTGAATAGAAATACATTTTAAAAATTGTTAGTTAACTTGAGTTTTGAATTGAGAAGCTTGACATATGGGACAAAAACATTTTTTTAAGTGCAGGCAAGAAAAACAGAATATATGAGATATGCATTTGTGAATTCTCCTATACTACATTATCAAAAATTTCCTACTTAATGAAACTGAGATGACAGTCATGAAATGAAATCAATAAGAAATAGGGCCTGTAGCCAGAATTTTATCTTCTTGTTGTTTAAAATGATTCTTGATTTGAGGAATGCAGGAGTGTGAGACACAAATGCAGGCTTACAGTGAGCAGAGCGAATTCCCAGAGCAGCAAAAAACATGACTCCTCCACTGCTCTCTGAATAACACCATTAGCATAATAGCCCCCATCCATCTATGAATGTGTGTCATCGGTAAGAAGCCCAAGAAGGGGGCTCTGGAGGGGACACTTTGGAGAGAGGGAGAGCAAAGAGCTGAGAGACGCCAGTGGCTGGGGATGTAGGGCTGACAAGGTCACTGATCAGAGAAGAAAAAAGTGAATTGCAATAATTAATTTACATGGCATTCTGTATTTTTCTTGATATTTCTGGTGCCTTGAGTATACTGAGAAGTCAGTACATATTAATTTTTCAAATCTGGTCTTAACCTTCAGGCTTCAGAGAAAGAAAAAGCCAGAGATTTTTCTTAGCAGGAAATGCTCCTGTTTGTTACAGGGAGCTTGTATCTGATGTCCTGTCTAGAGCCGTGGCTGTTAGAGGCAGTCTGCCATCTTATGGAAAGATTAATGCAGAAAAGCCATGAGTCACTAGCTATGACATCATGTAGTCTTACTTTCAACCAGAGCTGGACACAGATTGATTCTGAACGAGAAGAATTTTGATTGAAGTGTTGAGCCTGAGGTCCCAGATATCCATGGCAATGGTACAGATAATAATGACAGATAAATATATAGATTTTAAAAAGCACTATAGTATACTCTCAGCTTACATGTGTTATCTCATCTAACCATCAGTCTAACTTTAGAAATGAACTCTCTGGAACACTGCTTAAAAGACAAGATAGCCTTGGAGTCAGGCAGCATTGTTTCAACATGCTCTGATACTTCTAATGCTGGGAAATGTGTAAATCACTCTGTTACCTGGTTTGCTCTTTTGTATGAGAATAATAGTAGAACTTTTCTTAGGCTAATGGTGAGGGTTTTATTATATATGTATGTATTATATTATGTTATTATTACACATGCGTGTGTATGCTCAGTTGCTTAGTCGTGTCTACCTCTCTGAGGCCCCATGGACTGCAGGTGCCAGGTTTTTCTGTCCATGGAATTTTCCAGACAAGAATATTGGAGTGGGTTGCCATTTCCTACTCCAGAGGATCTTCCTGACCCTGAAATCAAAACATGTCTCTTGCGTCCTCTGCATTGGCAAGAGGTTTTTTTTTTTTTTTTTGTTTTTAATCACTAGGGCCACCTGGGAAGCCCCATTATTATATAATGTATCAATTATATAATGATATAAAATATTAATCAATTCATATGATTGGAACAAAGTATGTTTTCAATAAATAGTAGCAATTTTCATCCCTGTTTTGAAAAAGAGAATATTCTTTTGCTCCAAGTCACATAGCTGGGTAATTGGCAGGGCCAGGACTCCATGCTAGGTCAGTCCAATTCCCCAAACCCTTGTACTTTGGCACATCACCTCAAGGCAAGTAATTGTTGTTGGTCTGTTTGCTGCTATATTCTTAGCACCTAGAAGAGAGTTTGTCACAAAGCTCTCAAAAACATACATTAAATGGCTGTAGGAATGATGCTATATTGTCTCTTCATATCTTTCCTTCTTTAAGACATTCTTCCACAAGGGAAAAAATCTGAAGAACATATCCACACTGGGAAGAAAATCACTGGTAAAAGATTGTCAGAATTTGCTTTTTAAACTGGGAAAAAATTCTTCTGACAATGTAAGATATTTTTCAATGTGATGTTTTAAGTTCTGTGAAACTGCACAGTTGATCTTAGTGGGTGATCTCTAAGATCACTTAGTGGGTAATAAGCTTAGCCCACCCACTGGTGGCTCAGATGGTAAAGCATCTGCCTGCAATGCAGGAGACTCGGGTTTGATCCCTGGGTTGGGAAGATCTCCTGGAGAAGGAAATGGCAACCCACTCCAGTATTCTTGCCTGGAGAATCCCACGGACGGAGGAGCATGGTAGGCTACAGTCCATGGGGTCACAAAGAGTCGACACGACTGAGTGACTTCGCTTCACCCACTGTTCTCATTTTAACCATGCTCATCTTCTTCCTCCTTCTCAGTCTAACCTGCCCAAGTGCCTCTCCTGTGGTTTGTCCTTCAGTTTCAGGGACAGAGGGAGAGCATGACAGACAAAGGAGATTGAATGCAGAGTTCTTTCTCAATGACTTTGTCTCTGTGATCACTTTATTACACACAAAGTAACCTAGAGGTAGAAGAATCACACACATGCTACCCTGTTGCTTCTGAAATTTGAAGCTGATTCCCCAAGTCTGAAGAGAGGTTCACCCCCCTTCCTTTTTTTTGATAAAAGAGGAATTACTTCTAGATTTATAATTCAAAACGGAGATAAACAGTCTAAAACAGCTTACATAACAAATTCCCCTCCTGCAATAGCCACTTGATTTAGATTCCATGCACAATTGCAAATAGAGGACATTGTTGGGCTTGTAGAACCTTTTCCCTATTTGTGCATCTGAAATGGAAGGATGCCCTCTGCTGGGTTTTGGCATGTGGTGAAGCATAATTCTGGAAGAGGAAGAGAAACTGATGTTGGTAGTTTCCTTAACATCTGTGATGTTTTAAACAGTTATATAGAACCAACTGATTTAGTTAACTTTTAAGTAAATGAGAAAAATCAAGATGTGTGAATCAGCTGCACAAATACAACTGTCTTTAAGGATGGAGAGAGAGAGAAATAGCCAGAGCCAGAGAATGAAGTAGACACAAACAGAGGAATATGGAGACAAAACGTGGGAGAACATGAGATGGAAGGAGAGGAAAAGGACAATTCACAGCTCCCCTATTTTACTGCCAGACTCACGGTGGGTGGTGCCAAAGGAGCTCAGTTGTTTTCATTGAAGGGAAGCTATCAGGGCTCCATCAGAGGGCAAGAATGGAAGAGTTGACAGAGATGCTCTTTTTTTTCTGATGACTCTTCCCCAGCCAAACTAAAACCTGAAGATGGAAATAATGCAACAGTCAAGGGAAAGAAATTACTTTAGAAAGCAGATCTACATGGCCCTGCAATGCTCAGTAGTAGAGGGGGAGTTGGTGGAGGTAGAAGCAAATTCAGCTTGGAATTTCCCTGGGGTTGCCATTGTTGCTTTCAGTTTCTCAGTCGTGTCCAACTCTTTGCAACCCCATGGACTGCAGCACATCAGGCTCCCTGTCCTTCACCATCTCCCGGAGCTTGCTCACACTCATGTCCATTGAGTCGGTGATGCCATCCAACCATCTTGTCCTCTCTTCTCCCCTTCTCCTCCTGCCTTCAATCTTTCCCAGCATCAGGGTCTTTTCCAATGAGTCAGTTCTTCCCATCAGGTGACCATAGTACTGGAGCTTCAGCTTCAGCATCAGTCCTTCCAATGAACATTCAGGATTGATTTCCTTTAGGATTGGCTGGTTTGATCTCCTTGCAGTCCAACAGACTCTCTTGGACTTTTCCAATGCCACATTTCAAAAGCTTCAATTCTTCAGTTCTCTGCCTTCTTTATGGTCCAACTCTCACATTCATACACGACCACTGGAAAAACCATAGCTTTAACCATAAGACCTTTAATCAAGGACCTTTGCTGGCAAAGTCCTTGGAGTAAGTGTCCTGTTGTTTTTGGCATCAGAAAATCTTGATGTGAAAAGATTATGTCCCAATAGTTTGGACATAAATAATCTTATAAATTCCAGTTGGAAATGAGTTAAAAATTATGTCTTGATTATGGACCAGCCATAAACCTCTACAGTAAGAGTCCACAAAATCCACATTGGAACATAGCTATGAAACATGTAGAATGAATCCAACAGGGGCCTCCTCTCTAACAGAGAGAGGAATGGAGAGGCTGTTGTTCTAGAGGGGTCTCTTAAATTAGCTGATATTGAGTTGTGACTGCTTGGAAATTCTGTATCTATTTAAAGTACTATTTTATTCAACTTAGGAATGAAGAAATTATTATTGAGCATTGCTAGTAGACACACTAGAAATATAGACTCTACGCTTGTTTAGAGACTACTTCCAACACTTCTCTGCAGAAATGGGCCACCAAGGAAGCCTTCGCCACAATCTGGAAGTGACCAGCTCTAGTAACTTGTTGTCTTTGCCATGGTCCTCACCAGCAAATAGATGATTTGTTCTCCACCCTTCTTTCTACAAAATTCTCTTCATCAGCATAATAGATGATTTGTTCTCTACCCTTCTTTTTACAAAATTCTCTTCCTAAGTAAAGTCTTGAGTGATCTGTATCTGTTTGTGGTCAATAAATAAGTCACACATGAAAGCAGCAAGAGAAAATGGGAAATGTGCTTTGTAGGTTTCTAGCCTCTACACCCCGATATTCTCTCTATAGCACAGGAAGACAGTCTATAAAGTGATGGGGTAGGTTACTGAGTGAGACAAACCATGGTATCTGCTGGATATGCTGCTTTTATTTAGTTTTATTTTAACCAGCTTTATTGAGGTACAATTTACACTTAATAAATTGTACACATTTAAATTGTACAGTTTAACAAATGTGTACACCCATGTATCTACCAACACATCCAAAGTATACAGCATTTCCATAAGCCCCCAAATATTCTTCATGTCATTTAGTAGTTAATCCCTTCCTCCAAGCCCAGTCCCCTGCTGAACATGGGTCTTTCTCTTAACGTAGTTTTCTATTGTTCTAATGACTATGTCTGGTTTCATTATCAGGGTAGTGATGCCCTCATTCAAGTGAGTTTGAAAGTATTGTAGCCCCCAGAATTTTAATATCTGATTCTCTTTAATCCTTGATATAGAGCACCATATCCATCTGACATCACTTTTCTTTTATGTGAAAGACTTCTTATACACTGCTATTGTAGTGTGGGTCTGCTGTGGATGAATTCTTTCAGTATTTAAATGTCTGAAAAGTTTTTATTTCATTTTTATCTTTAAGAAATATTTTTTCTGGATAGATATAGAATTATAGGTTGGATTTTTTTTCCAGTAGTCTAGAGGTGTTGGACCTCTGTCTTCTCCCATTACTTCTGATAAAACATGCTGTCGCCCTGATCTTTATTTCTTTGTTTGTAACATGTCTTCTTCATCACCGCCAACCCCAACTGCCTTTAAGCATCTCTGTTTATCACCAGATTTGAGAACCTCAGTTATGGTATATCTTGGTGTAATTTTATTCATTTTTCTTTTGCTTAGGGTTCAAAGATATTCTTGAATCAGTTGTTTTATTAGTTTTTGTCAAATGTGAAAAACTTTCAGCTATTATTTTTTTGAAATGTTATTTTTATTTTCTGTTCTTTATTATTTTAAAGAGGCTTTAATTACATCTCTATCAGGCTGCTTGAAGTAGTTCCATAGCTTACTTCATTTCATTTTGGGTAGCTTCTATTGCTATGTCTCCTGGATTCCTAGTCTTTTCTTCTATAATATCTAATCTTCGATTACTCCCATCTGTGTATATTTAAAAATCTCAGATACTGTAATTTCTTATAAAAAAAATTTTTTTTTAACTTTACAATACTGTATTGGTTTTGTCATACATTACATGAATCCGCCACGGGTGTACGTGAGTTCCCAATCCTGAACCCCCCTCCCACAACCCTCCCAATATCATCCCTCTGGGTCATCCCAGTGCACCAGCCCCAAGCATCCTGTATCCTGTATCGAGCCTAGACTGGCGATTCATTTCTTACATGATAGTATACATATTTCAATGCCATTCTCCCAAATCATCCCACCCTCGCCCTCTCCCACAGAGTCCAAAAGTCTGTTCTATACATCTGTGTCTCTTTTGCTGTCTCGCATATAGGGTTATCATTACCATCTTTCTAAATTCCATATATATGTGTTAGTATACTGTATTGGTGTTTTTCTTTCTGGCTTACTTCACTCTGTATAATCAGCTCTAGTTTCATCCACCTCATTAGAATTGATTCAAATGTATTCTTTTTAATGGCTGAGTAATACTCCATTGTGTATATGTACCACAGCTTTCATATCCAGTCATCTGCTGATGGACATCTAGGTTGCTTCCATGTCCTGGCTATTGTAAACAGTGCTGCAATGAACATTGGGGTACACATGTCTCTTTCAGTTCTGTTTTCCTCAGTATGTATGCCCAGCAGTGGGATTGCTGGGTCATAAGGCAGTTCTATTTCCAGTTTTTTAAGGAATCTCCACACTATTCTCCACAGTGGCTGTACTAGTTTGCATTCCCATCAACAGTGTAACAGGGTTCCCTTTTCTCCACACCCTCTCCAGCATTTATTGCTTATAGACTTTTGGATCGTAGCCATTCTGACTGGTGTGAAATGGTATCTCATTGTGGTCTTGATTTGCATTTCTCTGATAATGAGTGATGTTGAGCATCTTTTCATGTGTTTGTTAGCCATCCGTATGTCTTCTTTGGAGAAATGTCTATTTAGTTCTTTGGCCCATTTTTTGATTAGGTCATTTATTTTTCTGGACTTGAGCTGCATAAGTTGCTTGTATATTTTTCAGATTAGTTGTTTGTCAGTTGCTTCATTTGCTATTATTTCTCCCATTCCGAAGGCTGTCTTTTCACCTTGCTTATATTTTCCTTTGTTGTGCAGAAGCTTTTAATTTTAATTAGATCCCATTTGTTTATTTTTGCTTTTGTTTCCAGTATTCTGTAGGGTGGATCATAGAGTATCCTGCTGTGATTTATGTCAGAGAGTGTTTTGCCTATGTTCTCCTCTAGGAGTTTTACAGTTTCTGGTCTTACATTTAGATCTTTAATCCATTTTGAGTTTATTTTTGTGTATGGTGTTAGAAAGTGTTCTAGTTTCATTCTTTTACAAGTGGTTGACCAGTTTTCCCAGCACCACTTGTTAAAGAGATTGTCTTTAATCCATTGTATATTCTTGCCTCCTTTGTCAAAGATAAGGTGTCCATAGGTGTGTGGATTTATTTCTGGGCTTTCTATTTTGTTCCATTGATCTATATGTCTGTCTTTGTACCAGTACCATACTGTCGTGATGACTGTGGCTTTGTAGTAGAGCCTGAAGTCAGGCAAGTTGATTCCTCCAGTTCCATTCTTCTTTCTCAAGATTGCTTTGGCTATTCGAGTTTTTTTTTTTTTGTATTTCCATACAAATTGTGAAATTATTTGTTCTAGCTCTGTGAAAAATACCGCTGGTAGCTAGATAGGGATTGCATTGAATATGTAGATTGCTTTGGATAGTATACTCATTTTCACTATATTGATTCTTCTGATCCATGAACATGGTATATTTCTCCATCTATTAGTGTCCTCTTTGATTTCTTTCATCAGTGTTTTATAGTTTTCTATATATAGGTCTTTAGTTTCTTTAGGTGGATATATTCCTAAGTATTTTATTCTTTTCGTTGCAGTGGTGAATAGAATTGTTTTCTTAATTTCTTTTTCTACTTTCTCATTATTAGTGTATAAGAATGCAAGGGATTCCTGTGTGTTGATTTTATATCCTGCAACTTTACTATATTCATTGATTAGCTCTAGTAATTTTCTGGTGGAGTCTTTAGGGTTTTCTATGTAGAGGATCATGTCATCTGCAAACAGTGAGAGTTTTACTTCTTCTTTTCCAATTTGGATTCCTTTTATTTCTTTTTCTGCTCTGATTGCTGTGGCCAAAACTTCCAGAACTATGTTGAATAGTAGCGGTGAAAGTGGGCACCCTTGTCTTTCCTGACTCTAGGGGAAATGCTTTCAATTTTCACCATTGAGGATAATGTTTGCTGTGGGTTTGTCATATATAGCTTTTATTATGTTGAGGTATGTTCCTTCTATTCCTGCTTTCTGGAGAGTTTTTATCATAAATGGATGTTGAATTTTGTCAAAGGCTTTCTCTGCATCTATTGAGATAATCATATGGCTTTTATTTTTCATTTTGTTAATGTGGTGAGTTACATTGATTGATTTACAGATATTGAAGAATCCTTGCATCCCTGGGATAAAGCCCACTTGGTCATGGTGTATGATCTTTTTAATGTGTTGTTGGATTCTGATTGCTAGAATTTTGTTAAGGATTTTTGCATCTATGTTCATCAGTGATATTGGCCTGTAGTTTTCTTTTTTTGTGGGATCTTTGTCAGGTTTTGGTATTAGGGTGATGGTGGCCTCATAGAATGAGTTTGGAAGTTTACCTTCCTCTACAGTTTTCTGGAAGAGTTTGAGTAGGATAGATGTTAGCTCTTCTCTAAATTTTTGGTAGAATTCAGCTGTGAAGCCGTCTGGACCTGGGCTTTTGTTTGCCTGAAGATTTCTGATTACAGTTTCAATTTCTGTGCTTGTGATGGGTCTGTTAAGATTTTCTATTTCTTCCTGGTTCAGTTTTGGAAAGTTGTACTTTTCTAAGAATTTGTCCATTTCTTCCACGTTGTCCATTTTATTGGCATATAATTGCTGATAGTAGTCTTTTATGATCCTTTGTATTTCTGTGTTGTCTGTTGTGATCTCTCCATTTTCATTTCCAATTTTATTGATTTGATTTTTCTCCCTTTGTTTCTTGATGAGTCTGGCTAATGGTTTGTCAATTTTACTTATCCTTTCAAAGAACCAGCTTTTTGCTTTGTTGATTTTTGCTTTGGTCTCTTTTGTTTCTTTTGCATTTATTTCTGCCCTAATTTTTAAGATTTCTTTCCTTCTACTAACCCTGGGGTTCTCCATTTCTTCCTTTTCTAGTTGCTTTAGGTGTAGAGTTAGGTTATTTATTTGACTTTTTTCTTGTTTCTTGAGGTATGCCTGTAATGCTATGAACTTTCCCCTTAGCACTGCTTTTATAGTGTCCCACAGGTATTGGGTTGTTGTGTTTTCATTTTCATTCATTTCTATGCATATTTTGATTTCTTCTGTGATTTGTTGGTTATTCAGAAGCGTGTTGTTCAGCCTCCATATGTTGGAATTTTTAATAGCTTTTCTCCTGTAATTGAGACCTAATCTTACTGCTGCTGCTGCTGCTGCTGCTAAGTCTCTTCAGTCGTGTCTGACTCTGTGCGACCCCATAGACGGCAGCCCGCCAGGCTCCGCCATCCCTGTGATTCTCCAGGCAAGAATACTGGAGTGGGTTGTCATTTCCTTCTCCAATGCATTAAAGTGAAAAGTGAAAGTGAAGTCACTCAGATGTGCCCGACTCTGAGCAACCCCATGGACTGTAGCCTACCAGGCTCCTTCATCCATGGGATTTTCCAGGCAAGAGTACTGGAGTGGGTTGACATTGCCTTCTCCAATCTTACTGCATTATGGTCAGAAAAGATGCTTGGAATGATTTCAATTTTTTTGAATTTATCAAGGCTAGATTTATGGCCCAGGATGTGATCTCTCCTGGAGAAGGTTCCGTGTGTGCTTGAGAAAAAGGTGAAATTCATTGTTTGTGGTGAAATGTCCTATAGATATCAATTAGGTCTAACCGGTCTATTGTATCATTTAAAGTTTGTGTTTCTCTGTTAATTTTCTGTTTAGTTGATCTGTCCATAAGTGTGAGTGGGGTATGAAAGTCTCCCACTATTATTGTGTTATTGTTAATTTCCCCTTTCATACTTGTTAGCATTTGTCTTATATATTGCGGTGCTCCTATGTTGGGTGCATATATATTTATAATTGTTATATCTTCTTCTTGGATTGATCCTTTAATCATTATGTAGTGTCCTTCTTTGTCTCTTTTCACAGCCTTTGTTTTAAAGTCTATTTCATCTGATATGAGTATTGTTACTCCTGTTTTCTTTTGGTCTCTATTTGCATGGAATATATTTTTCCAGCCCTTCACTTTCAGTCTGTATGTGTCACTTGTTTTGAGGTGGGTCTCTTGTAGACAACATATATAGGGTTCTTGTTTTTGTATCCATTCAGCCAGTCTTTGTCTTTTGGTTGGGGCATTCAACCCATTTACGTTTAAGGTAATTATTGATAAGTATGATCCCGTTGCCATTTACTTTATTGTTTTGGGTTCGGGTTTATACACCCTTTTTGTGTTTCCTGTCTAGAGAATATCCTTTAGCATTTGTTGGAGAGCTGGTTTGGTGGTACTGAATTCTCTCAGCTTTTGCTTGTCTGTAAAGCTTTTGATTTCTCCTTCATCCTTGCTGGGTACAGTAATCTGGGCTGTAGGTTATTTTCTTTCATCACTTTAAGTATGTCTTGCTATTCCCTCCTGGCCTGAAGAGACTCTATTGGAAGATCAGCTGTTATCCTTATGGGAATCCCCTTGTGTGTTATTTGTTGTTTTTCCCTTGCTGCTTTTAATATTTGTTCTTTGTGTTTGATCTTTGTTAATTTGATTAATATGTGTCTTGAGGTGTTTTGCCTTGGGTTTATCCTGTTTGGGACTCTCTGGGTTTCTTGGACTTGGGTGATTATTTCCTTCCCCATTTTAGGGAAGTTTTCAACTATTATCTCCTCAAGTATTTTCTCATGGTCTTTCTTTTTGTCTTCTTCTGGGACTCCTATAATTCGAATGTTGGAGTGTTTCATATTGTCCTGGAGGTCCCTGAGGTTGTCCTCATTTCTTTTAATTAATTTTTCTTTTTTCCTCTCTGATTCATTTATTTCTACCATTCTATCTTCTATTTCACTAATCCCATCTTCTGCCTCCGTTATTCTACTATTTGTTGCCTCCAGAGTGTTTCTGATCTCATTTATTGCATTATTCATTATATATTGAGTCTTTTTTATTTCTTCTAAGTCCTTGTTAAACCTTTCTTGCATCTTCTCAATCCTTGTCTCCAGGCTATTTATCTGTGATTCCATTTTGATTTCAAGATTTTGGATCATTTTCACTATCATTATTCAGAATTCTTTCTCAGGTAGATTCCCTATCTCTTCTTTTGTTTTGTTTGGTGGGCATTTATCCTGTTCCTTTACCTGCTGAGTATTCCTCTGTCTCTTCATCTTGGTTATATTGCTGCGTTTGGGGTGGCCTTTCGGTATTCTGGCAGTTTGTGGAGTTCTCTTTATTGTGGAGTTTCCTCGCTGTGGGTGGGGTTGTATCAGTGGCTTGTCAGGGTTTCTTGGTTAGGGAAGCTTGTGTCGGTGTTCTGGTGGCTGGAGCTGAATTTCTTCTCTCTGGAGTGCAATGAAGTGTCCAGTAATGAGTAATGAGATGTCAATGGTTTTGGAGGAACTTTGAACTGCCTGTATATTGAAGCTCAGGGGTGTGTTCCTGTGTTGCTGGAGAATTTGCGTGGTATGTCTTGCTCTGGAACTTGTTGGTCCTTGGGTGGTGCTTGGTTTCAGTGTAGGTATGGAGGCGTTTGATGAGCTCCTATTGATTAATGTTCCCTGGAGTCAGGAGTTCTCTGATGTTCACAGGATTTGGACTTAAGCCTACTGCTTCTGGTTTTCAGTTTTATTTTTACAGTAGCCTCAAGACTTCTCCATCTATACAGCACCATGATAAAATATCTAGGTTAAAGATGAAAAGTTTCTCAACATTGAGGGACACCCAGAGAGGTTCATTGTTTTTGAAGACAATGATCTGGTTTTCTGGGTGCCTGATGTCCCCTGCCAGCATTCAGAAGTTGTTTTGTGGAATTTGCTCAGCATTGAAATGTTCTTTTGATGAATTTGTGAGGGAGAAAGTGGTCTCCCCGTCCTATTCCTCCGCCGTCTTAGGACCGCCCCCTCAGATACTGTAATTTTTATCTTTAGACATTTGATATCTTTAAAAAATGTATTTTTCATGTCTCTACTTAACATGTTCAATATCTTTTTTTAGCCCTTTGATCATATAATAACTTTTAATCTGTTTAACACTTTCATTATCTGTGTCAGTTCTGGGTTGGTTTCGAAATTCTGAGTACTGTTTTCCACTTCTTTGCCTTCCTGGTAATTTTTGCTTGAATTCCACATACCTGGTTGGATCAAAGTATTTTTATTGGGATATTTTTGTATTCATATATATATATATATATATATACTTGTACTTTTTGATGAAAGGCAGTCAAGTTACTTGGAAATAGTTTGCTATTTTGGGTTTGTTATTAAGATTTTCTAGGCAGGGCCAGAATAGTGTCTCAGTTCAGTTAAGTCACTCAGTTCTGTCCCACTCTTTCCGACCCAATGGACTGCAGCATGCCAGGCCTCCCTGTCCATCGCCAACTCCCAGAGTTTACTCAAACTCATGTCCATTGAGTCGGTGATGCCATCCAACCATACAAAACTAATTATTCCTCAGTATTACTTTGCGAACAAAGGTCCATCTGGTCAAGGCTATGGTTTTCCCAGTGGTCATGTATGGATGTGAGAGTTGGACTGTGAAGAAAGCTGAGCACTGAAGAAATGATGCTTTTGAACTGTGGTATTGGAGAAGACTCTTGAGAGTCCCTTGGACTGCAAGGAGACCCAACTAGTCCATCCTATATAAGATGGGTCCTAGGTGTTCATTGGAAGGACTGATGCTAAAGCTGAAACGCCAATACTTTGGCCACCTCATGCGAACAGTTGACTCATTGGAAAAGACCCTGATGCTGGGAAGGATTGGGGGCAGGGGGAGAAGAAGACAACAGAGGATGAGATGGTTGGATGGCATCATCAACTTGATGGACATCAGTTCAGTTCAGTCGCTCAGTCATGTCTGACTCTTTGTGAACCCATGAATCACAGCAAGCCAAGCCTCCCTGTCCATCACCAACTCCTGGAGTTCACCCAAACTCTTGTCCACCGAGTCCGTGATGCCATCCAGCCATCTCATCCTCTGTCGTCCCCTTCTCCTCCTGCCCCCAATCCCTCCCAGCATGAGTCTTTTCCAATGAGTCAACTCTTTATATGAGGTGGCCACAGTATTGGAGTTTCAGCTTCAGCATTAGCCCTTCCAATGAACACCCAGGACTGATCTCCTATAGGATGGACTGGTTGGATTTCCTTGCAGTCCAAGGGACTCTCAAGAGTCTTCTACAACACCACAGTTCAAAAGCATCATTTCTTTGGCACTCAGCTTTCTTCACAGTCCAGCTCTCACATCCGTACCTGACCTCTGGGAAAACCATAGCCTTGACGAGATCGACCTTTGTTGGCAAAGTAATATCTCTGCTTTTGAATATGCTATCTAGGTTGGTCATAACTTTCCTTCCAAGGAGTAAGCGTCTTTTAATTTCATGGCTGTAATCACCATCTGCAGTGATTTTGGAGCCCCAAAAGATACAGTCTGACGGTTTCCACTGTTTCCCCATCTATCTGCCATGAAGTGATGGGACCAGATGAGTTTGGGTAAACTCCGGGAGTTGATGATGGACAAGGAGGCCTGGCGTGCTGTGATTCATGGGGTCACAAAGGGTCAGGTATGACTGAGTTACTGAACTGAACTGAACTGAACTGAACTGATGGGGATGTGATCTTTTGATAACTTTACTCAATACCCCAGTCTGGCTGGTGACAACAGGCAGTATTCCCAACCCTTCCCCCAAATACTGTCACTTTTCATACTTTCAGGTGGTCCTTTGCTGGCCTTGAGTAGTTTCCTTACATAGATGTACTAAACGTTACCCTGCTGAACTCAAGCTGGGCCCTCTGCCCATCTCTGGAGCTCTCTGTGAAGCTCTTTATTCTCTGTCCTATGAATGCTAGCCATCTTAGCTTCCTGGGCTCTAGGTCTATTCCCTTAACTCAAGGAATCTACCTGGTTCTGTTTAAACTCTCCCTTCTTGAATATAACTTGAGTAGCTATTATCAAATGAGCCTGGGAATCCATAGAACTCACTCATTTACTCCCTGCCTCTCAAAGGTCATAGTTCTTTGTTGTTTAATGTTTACTACCATATAAACAATCCATTAAAAATCATTTTGCTGTGCTTGTACTCAGTTACTCAGTTGTGTCTGACTCTTTGTGACCCCACAGACTATAGCCCACCAGGCTCCTCTGTCCATGGAGATTCTCCAGGTAAGAGTAGTGGAATGATTTGTCATGCCTTCCTCTAGGAAATCTTCCCAAACCAGGGGTTAAACCCAGGTCTCCCGCATTGCAGGCAGATTCTTTTACCATCTGAACCACCAGGGAAGCCCATTAAAAACCGTTATACTGTTTATCAAAATGAATCATTAAGTCATCCACTTTTAGGCAGTATAACAAAGAGAAATTTTCAGGCTTGATGTCCATGCCATTTATGAAATACATTTTTTTCTGTAACAGTTATTTATTTTTACAGAAAACGTCTCTAAACAAACAAAAAGTCCTGAAGCCTTAAAAATTAGGAGTTTAATCTTTTCTCACATAAAAAATGTACAGGAAGATGATCCTGGGAGGGTATAAAGTTCCATGATGTCACCTAAGACCACTTTCTATTTTATAGTTCTTAGCATATACCTTCTATCTTTGAGGTTTAATGGGCCTAATGTTCCTATAATTAATATAAGTATTGATATCATACTTGCATTCTAGGCAGGATGGGAATGAGAAAGAAAAGAGAGAAGTACATTCTAGCTAAAGGAGTGCCCTTTTAAAGAATCCATCCAGAAATCTCACCCAACTTTGTATTTTGTTATTCACCTTTGTTGCAAAATAGAATTGTGCTCTTCCAGAGGGACACATTGATATGTTGAAAAAAAAAATCCAGGTTTTTCTTAGAATAAAGCATCATGAATATTGAGTAGGAAGTTAGTATCTGCCACACTGAGCAAAGATGTTTTTGAGTAGTTGACTAGAATAAGCTTCTTCAAGCTGCATATTTTACACTAATTATTTGCTTGAATCAGACAACTCCCTAGTGTTCATTCTGTTAAGGAGGGTTGAGGAGATGGTGGACTGATAGGAGGGAATCTTTGGTAAATTTGGTGTTTCTTTATGGGAATGTGTTATATGCAATAATAACTATTTTCATAAACCATCAATGTAAACTTAAGTGTTTTGTTAGGTTTTGAAACTCTTTGGTTTTGAACCTCTTTAAAATATTTACCATATACCTGTGAGAAGTGGTTTATAAATGTTGGAGTTACATGCTTTGAAAATCTGTTGAAAGTTGTAGACCATCTCACTGTACATAAGACACAATCTTCTTTAAATATCAAGGCTTTCTGAGAATTTATCCCTAGATAATTAACTTTTCATTAAAAGGAGTACTTTCAAGATGGAGCCTACTGAAGTATACCCTCGCTTCTTAGTTACCTTGAGTATTTTATCAAGTAAGCAACTCACTTCATTACAAGTAATTACAATCATATCTGATTTAGATTCTTTAGCATTTAATTGTGGAATAGATGAATTTTAGATCTTTAATTTTTCCTTTTTCTTCGGAATTCATCTTTTTGGTCATTTCCTTGATCATTAACATTTTTCCCAGCGATCTAGATGAAAGAAGAATCCCTTGAGCTTTCAGATCTACTAATTTTTCATGGATTACCTATTTGGTAATAGGTACAGCAAATATTCAATCTTTAAGCATCCTTGTGCAGAGTCATGGAGTATTTGTTCCTGGCCTACTTCAGAAAGTACAGGATGGGGAAGTTTGAAATTTAAGCTTTAAGTCAAGCTCTTGGAGTATAAATGAAGCAATAATCTGTCATGTGATTGCTTCCTTGTCCTTTTTTTCCTGAATAACTGAGGATTTTTTTAAACTTTTTATTTTTGTATTGAGGTATAGCTGATTAATAACGTTGTGATAGTTTCAGGTTAACAGCGAAGGGGTCCAGCCATACATATACATGTACCCATTCTCCCTCAAACTTCCCTTCCATTCAAGCTGCCACCTAACATTGAGCAGAGTTCCACATGCTCTACAGTAGGTCCTTGTTATCCATTTTGAATATAGCAGTGTGTACAGGCCTATCCCAAAGAGCAACAACAACAGTGATAGCAAAAGCTAGCTTGAATGATACACTCTGATAAGCTTTCTTCAATCTATTAAAATAAAAATGTAAATAGTACCCCTCTCATTTCTATCATCCCAAATTTTGTTTGACAAATTAAGAAACTTAGAGAAGGTAAGAAACTCTTTAAATATCTTCAGATCACAAGCCCGGATTCAAATTTAGGAGTGTTGGACTCTAGAGCTCAAACTCATCCACTCTTCAGCAGCATATTTACATTCTGAATTATTTCATCACTTGAAAACACTCCACATTCAAGATTTTGAACTTAGAGATGTCCTGCTCTGACCACAATTTTCTGTTTTTCAGTCTCTCTCCATTATTGAACTTGCTCTGTTACCACTGGTATTGTTTATCCATCTCCCTTTCTATTGGAGGCACACTTTTGGTTTCACTTGCTTCCCTATATTTCTGTACTCATGAATATAATAATATCTAGTCTGTATCACTCACTGGATCGGCTCCCTTGACTTTCCGCCTCTGTCAGTTCCCAGTCTGGTACAGCTTCCTGTGCTTTTCTTCTCTTATTCCAGCACATCAAGGACATTATTGGAAAAATCTCAAAATGTTAGCAAAGAAGTCTACAACAAAGTTGTATCATCAGCATTATCTAGGCCCACTATTTCATACTCCTGAGAATATCTTGTTGGTTTTCTGTTGTGGTCCACATAACCAACTGCTTTGAATGTTTTCTAATTTCCCCCAAACAGAAATCTCATTGACATTTCTTGATTCCTATTTTCCACATCTGTTATTATCTTTCACTTCTGCTAGTTGTCAAGTCTCTATACAGTTACAATCTTGTAGGGTATGTTGATTTTTTTACAGCTATTTTACTTTGACATTAAAAAACACAGAAAACTTCATTATTAGCCTCTTATGCCAATTCTTTGGTTTTGATAAATGACCCCACAATTCTTCCAGTCGCTCGGACTCCAAATCTCAGTTTTCTTTGATACCTTGTCTTTCTCTTGCTCATATCTAGTCACTTGTCAAGATTTACATTGTATTCCATGGGATCTCAATTTTCACAATTTGAGAGCCCCTTCTAGAAAGGAGTAGCAAAGCAGTGGAAGCAGATATCTGAATTCAAGAGTAAGCTATTTGTCTTACTGGAATGGATGTTAGTTTAGTTATTTAATCTCTCTAAGGTGAAAATAATAAAATACGAATGACTGGGTATTTTGAGAATTATGAAGCATAAAAACTCATAGTGCCTGGAACATGGCACACACTAAGTAATTCTTTGCTAAGATCACAGCAAGAACTCTAGAGAAAACTTTACATTTATGTGCTATACATGGAAAGAAAGAGAGAATAAAGAGAATTAATATAGGATTGGATCAAGAAGTCATGAGAGGAGAAAAGGTGCAGAGTATTATTCTGAATTCACTTTCACATGTTAATTTCCAAGTAGTCTGATCTATGAGGGCAGAATGCTGCACAGTGTCTGAACTTCTGAATAGTGGTAGTGTTTTAAATATAAAAACTATCATCAAGGTCATGTTTCAGATACTAGTTTCATTTGTGCTGATATGTGGGCTACTAGCAATATTCCATCGCCATTCATGATACCTTTCCATGAATATTAAACAGTTATTTAAATAGTGTTACTTTTTTGATTTTAATACCAAGCAATTAAAAGTGCTAATTAAAACATATTAATAATAGTTTATAACATACGAGATTTAAAAATTATTAACAATATACCTATTTCCTCTGAAAATGAAAGAGAAGTTTACGTATAAGACACTATACCATCATAATTTTTTCCTTACAATATGAAACTTTGATTTTCCTCCCTCTCTTTTTAATAGTAAACCTAATTTTACCTTTATTCAACTCAGAATGAATTTCATTGTATTAAAATATGAACAGATGACATCTGATTTACTCTTATTTCTAAAACAAAGTTATTAAATCTAGAGTGTGTGCCCAACTAAGAAATAGAGTGGGTGAAGGAATTAATGTTTTACATTCTTCTCTTAGCACCTCCCCTCTCTTGTATTCTCTCAGATTAAGACCACTGGGAGACTGGTGGGACTATTAAGATGAGGTTGCAGAAGATCTACTTAATTACTATGTTTCAAATTTGGAAGATAAACACATGTATAAGTTTCATACAGAAGATTAGAATCTTGGATTTGAAAGGAATCTTAAATGTCATCCTGTCTAATGTCCCTCTCAGTGCATAATTCTTGCTACCATAACCCTGGGCAGAGATGAACAATCTTTGAACACACCCAGTGACAAAACCTCATACTGTTCAAGTCAATCTATTGTGGTACTCCTGTAAATATTAGATTTTTTTTTCTCATGTTGATAACAAGCCTGTATCTATCTTCTTTCACCCATGAGTCTTAGTTCTACCTAAAGTAATTAGAATTAAAATTGTTCCCTCATCCTCTTAACCAAAACTTCATATACAAAAATGTTGGTAAGTTTTCTCCTTGGTTTATTTCATACTTACTGTTATCTCATGACTTTCTGAGCTTCAAAATCATAATTATTCTCCTTAAGACATATTCCAGTCTTTAAGTGCAGCACCCAAAGCTAGAACCAATCTTCCAGATGATTATCTCCTCAGGAGGATCTCTATCCCTCTAATAGTGGTGCCTGGGTTTACCTTAAGCATCTATGTCATACAATTGATCATCCTGAGTCTGAGGTCACTTAAAAGACTCATGTAATTTTTAACTGAAATATTTCTCAAGTGAACTCCTAATACCCTTGGATTTTGTTGCATTTTGCTGGGTCCCAAGACCTCTTTTCTATGGATGTGTAGTTGCTAGATAGTAATTAATAGCACAGGAAATAAATTTTTAAAATTAAATATAACCTATGATTTTTGATAACTGTCACTCTCTTTCTGTAAGCAGTTCATTCTGGTGCTAACATCATTCCTCAGATCAGGAAGCAAAGTAGTTATCAAATGTCTTAAACTTCCATCCCCAGAGAAATATGCCCATGTGACTGGAATAAACTGTAGTCAAAGTTTGGGTGGTATGATGAAAATAGTTGTAACAGTTAGCTTTTGCTGTGTAACAAATCACCTCAAAACTTGGTGGTTTTAAAGAATCATTTTGTACACTGCACTTTTGGCTGGGTTTGACTGTCTTTTATGGTCTACTGGCCAGTTGGCCAGAGGTGGGTAGTCTAGAATGACATCAGTTACATACGCAGAAATTGTCTCCTCAGATTTCCTCTTTCCTAGCAGACTAGCTGGGGAATGTTAAATGGCAGGAATGGTATTTCTAGCAGTGAAAGAAAGCAAGCCCTAAAGCTGAAGCCCACTTCAAGCCTTGGGTTGAGTCTTGTTTGTTTTTGTCCTGTTGACTAGAGCAGGTGACATTGTCAGGTTCAGGTTTAAGATGCAGACAACAGACTCCACCTGTTGATGGGAGGGCTGCCTACATCACGTTGTAAAGGGTGTGCTGGTGACAGTGAGCCCTGCAATCCACTGGGCTGAAGAACTTCATTATCGAGCCCTGACTTTCTGCCTGAGTCTTGTGTGCTCAGCGATATTTTCATGTTGGAAGATTGCATACTTTCAACTGACTAAAGCTAGTTAGTTATACTTTAGCACTCCACAAGCCTGCAAAATATTTGTAGAGCAGTTTGGCATTCAAGCACATTTGTGTGGAACTAAACCAATGTACCAAATCCCGCTCAAGTTTCCAGAGTCACATTCTATTGTCTTGTTCCTTTAGTAATCCTGTACCCTAGAGTAACGTCCTGTGATATCCTTGATCTATTGACCAAATCTTTGCCTTTCTCCTTACAGATTTGTTTTTCTGTCACTTAACCTCACAAAAGAAATGCAGAAGTATTATGATTAAAATTTCTTCATCTCAGATTTTGGATGCTAAACTTAATTCAATGACGTGAAAAGTCATATAGTAGTAAGTACCTTGAAATCTGTTTATGCACAATTTAACTTTACTCCAACACTTGGAGTCTATTAAGAAGAGGGGAACTTTGAGGTATGCTGGTACTAAGTATTTCTAAATAAACCTAAGGAACAGCTTCACCCATACAGTCTTTCCTTAATATGTATTCTGGCTTTGCTACTGAACCAAATTTAGGTCTACTTGGCGGTGTGCACTAAAGCTGATATATTGACACCAGGTTGTGGTGAAGGAAAGTGCAGAATTTATTGCAGGGCCGAGCAAAGAGTATGGGTGGCTAATTCTTAGAAGACTTGAACTTCCCAATGGCTTTCAGGGAAGGGTTTTTAAAGACAAAGTAAGGGAGAAGGTTATAGGATGCCTGACTAGCTTGTGGACATACTTCTATTGGTTGATGGTGAGGTAGCCAGCTGTATTTCGAGAGTCAACTTCACCAGCCTTCCAACTGGTCTGAGGTCTACAGGCCTGTGGTCAACGGTCAGTTGACTTTGTCTTACCTGATGTGGATTTCAGTATCTGCGAAACAGTTCAAGGATACGGCTCAGAATGTTGTCTACAGTCCTTGAGAGGGAACTAAAGATCCTCGACATTCTGTTATGGATAAACTACTATTATTTTGTCTTGCTTGACTGTTTGCCTTTGTGCTTCATTTTCTTACTTCTCTGATTAAATTTGTGCTTTGGAAATCCATGAAGGCCTGATTGAACAGGTTTTTTTTTTACAAACAAGAGGCAGGCAGAGATGGGCTGGGGAAGATGTCTGTCCCATGAAAGTCCCATAATATCTTCCTCAGCTCAGCTGTAACATTTTGCACATTTTACAAATTAAAAATCCATTGTCACATTTTCTGAAGACTTTGCCACTTTAGTTTTTCCTTCTGTAATTTTCTCTGTTGCAGGATACTTATAAATCTGGTAGTTTCACTCTTTAGTTATTTGTATATGTCAAATCCTGAGTCTTAAGTTTCGTCCTTTGGACCATGGTTCCATACAAGTACAAAATAATGTTAATTTTCAACTTGGGCATAAGTTAAAAGAAGACATAGAACATGCTACCTAATAAGGGACTCCAGGACCCAATTTATCTGCATCTCAACGTAGATATAAATTGCTAAATATTCTTAATCTGATTGAAAAGAAAATGTAGTTGTCCATGATCAGTGTTTTCTTATTTAGATTTAAAGAGACATAAGGCTTCCCTGGTGGCTCAGCTGGTAAAGAATCCTCCTGCAATGTGGGAGACCTGGGTTGGGAAGATCCTCTGAAGAAGGGAATGGGTACCTACTCTAGCATTCTGGCTTGGAGAATTCCATGGACTGTTTAGTCCATGGGGTTGCAAAGAGTTGGACACGACTGAGTGACTTTCACTTTCAATATATGCATTTAAGATTTTTTGAAATATTCTAGAAATATATGAAAATAAATTTATTTATAAATAAATAAATAAAATAAATTAACGTACCATTAAAAAATTCACTTTCACTTTCAATATATGTACCATTTAAAATTCACTTTCACCTTCAATATATGCATTTAAGATTTTTTGAAAAATTCTAGAAATGTATGAAAATAAATAAATTAATTTATAAATAAATAAAATAAATTAATGTGCCATTCTATGAGTAGGTGAAAGTTAATAGAAAATTTAATGTCTCTATTTTTAATAAACCTTGAAATCAGTATCTCAGTAAAGAAAACTTTGGTTGATAATGAACTCTGTATCTGCTTTTGTGCATATAGAGATTTAGTATCTTCTCAACCACCAGAGGGCTCTCACAATATAAGAAAATATATTAAATGTATAAGAAAATAAATGAAAATAGAAGTCATTTTTTATATATCTTTTTTAGTGTTCAATTAAAAGTTAAATATCTTAAATATATGGATTGCATATAATACTTCAAATCCAGATTTCATTTCTAGAAATGAAATAGGAGGAACTGTTTAAACATGATAATTCAAAAACTTAAAACAATTAGCTAAATCCTGAATCAAACATTAATACCATTCATTTACATTTCACTGGAAAAAATTAATGGAAAGTGCATGTATATTTTCTCTGAAAGATTCTAGCCCTTAAGACCTATTTATCTATAAATATCTAGTTTGTTACTTTGGTATGATATATGATTACAACCGAGTGAACATCTCACACGGGATTTGACAAGGTAAATAGCTCTTGTGCCAAGCGGCACACTTCCTTATGTTCAGGTAGGATTGCGATACACTGTGCTATGGTTTTGTTTAATTTTTAATCACCCCTTGGACTCCCAATTTGGTTGAGCTTAGCCCAAGATGCCTTTCTTTCTAAAATAAAAAATTAAGCTAATGACATGACCATATGTTTGGTCCTGATGGTGTTTATTCTCTGGATCAGATTCAAAGGATGAATAGAATGAATAAAATGAAGCAAACCACTTGTTCAGCGACAAGCCCTGAAATACTAAAGTCAGCGGCTCATTACTGGCCTCCTTTCTGGGCTGTAATCAAGGCCAGTCTTGCAGGAAACCAGCAAGTTTCCCATTTCTTGTCCATTTGTTGTGAATTTCAACCTGTCTCTTAGACTTTTGTGACCTGTCTCAGGGACTGTGGAGACTGAATCAGAATTAGTGATTACCAGGACTTGCCTGGTGGTCCAGTGTTTCAGACTCTGTGCTTCCAATGCAGGGGGTGCAAGTTCCATCCCTGGTCAGAGAACTAAGATCCCACATGTTGAGTGGTATGGCCAACAAAATAAGAATTAGTGGTTATCAAATTGTTCTCTGTGGTTCCCTAGAAGTTCCTTTCACTCTTCTTTAGTGGGCATCTGATGGATGGTATGAATGGGAGGGATTTCAATCTCTCTTTGAAATGCCAAACCAAACCCTCACATCCATACCTGTTATTGTATTCCACATATGGTCTCCCTTGGAAGATTTGAATAAACAAAAAGTTCAGCTGAAGGACTTGGGAAAACAAAGAAAGAAAGGTCTAAAGTTCTTTTTAGCAGTTTCATCATGTTTTAATTTCTTGGGAAATATCGCTGAAATACAGGGTGGGAGTGGTGGATTACAATCGGATGGGATGGGTTTGGATACTTCTCTTTGCACTGTCTCTAGGCTATAGTGAAAATTATTGTCCTGACAAGCCTGGGAGGAACAAGAGGATAAGTCATTAAGCAAACCCTGAGTGTCTCTATGTACACATCACTGTACACTGTTTGGGATTCAGAGATCTTTCATACATAGCCCCTGCCTTCTAGAATCAAAATATAAGGAGTGTGTGTTGTGGGGGAGGGGGAGGGTACATATGGATACATATCATATCACTGTAAGCTCAGTTCAGTTCAGTCGCTCAGTAGTGTCCAACTCTTTGCAACAGCATGTCAGGCTTCCCTGTCCATCACCAACTCCTGGAGTTCACTCAAACTCATGTCCATCGAGTCAGTGATGCCATCCAGCCATCTCATCCTCTGTCGTCCCCTTCTCCTCCTCCCCCCAATCCCTTGTTGTACTCATTTAACATGCACAATTGCACTCATTTCCCATGTTAGCAAAGTAACGCTCAAAATTCTCCAAGCCAAGCTTCAACAGATTGTGAACTATAAGATTCCAGATGTTCAAGCTGGATTTAGAAAAGGCAGAGGAACCAGGAATCAGATTGTCAACATCTGTTGGATCATAGAAAAAGCAACAGAGTTCCAGAAAAACATCTACTTCTGCTTTATTTTCTATGCCAAAGCGTTTGACTGTGTGCTGCTGCTGCTGCTAAATCGCTTCAGTCATGTCTGACTCTGGGCGACCCCATGGATGGCAGCCCACCAGGCTCCCCCGTCCCTGGGATTCTCCAGGCAAGAACACTGGAATGGGTTGCCATTTCCTTCTCCAATGCAAGAAAGTGAAAAGTGAAAGTGAAGGTGCTCAGTCGTGTCTGACTCTTAGCAACCCCATGGACTGCAGCCTACCAGGCTCCTCCGTCCATGGGATTTTCCAGGCAAGAGTATTGGAGTGGGGTGCCATTGCTGTGTGGATCACCACAAACTGTGGAAAAGTCTGAAAGAGATGAGAATACCAGACCACCTGACCTGCCTCCTGAGATATCTGTATGCAGGTCAAGAAGCAACAGTTAGAAGTGAACATGGAACAACAGACTGGTTCCAAATAGGGAAAGGGGTATGTCAAGATGTATATTGTCACCCTGCTTATTTTAACTTATATGCAGAATATATCATGCAAAATGCCGGGCTGGATAGAGCACAAGCTGGAATCAAGATTGCTGGGAGAAATATCAATAACCTCAGATATGCAGATGACACCACCCTTATGGCAGAAGGTGAAGAAGAAATGAAGAGCCTTTTGATGCAAGTGGAGAGTGAAAAAGCTGGCTTAAAACTCAACATTCAGAAAACTAAGATCATGGCATTTAGTCCCAGCACTTCATGACGAATAGATGGGGAAACAGTGGAAACAGTGACACAATTTATTTTCTTGGGCTCCAAAATCACTGCAGATGGTGACTGCAGCCTAAAAATTAAAAGATGCTTGCTCCTTGGAAGAAAAGCTATGACCAACCTAGACAACATATTGAAAAACAGAGATATCACTTTGCTGATAAAAGTCCATCTAGTCAAAGCTATAGCTTTTCCAGTATGTATGGATGTGAGATTTGGACTATAAAGAAAGTTAAGTACTCAAGAATTGATGCTTTTGAACTGTGGTGTTGGAGAAGATTCTTGAGAGTCCCTTGGACTGCAAGGAGATCCAACCAGGCCATCCTAAAGGAAATCAGTCCTGGGTATTCACTGGAAGGATTGATGCTGAAGCTGAAACTCCAATATACTTTGCCCACCTGATGTGAAGAACTGACTCATTTGAAAAGACCCTGATGCTGGGAAAGATTGAAGGCAGAAGGAAGAGGGAAGGATCGAGGATGGGATGATTGGATGGTATCACCAACTCGAGGGACATGAGTTTGAGTAAGCTCTGGAGTTGGTGATGGACAGGAAAGCCTGGCAAGCTGCAGTCCATGGGGTTGCAAAGAGTCAGACAACACTGAGCGAATGAACTGAATTGAAAGCTAGTTGTGCTAAGTGCTAAGTTAATGGTGAAACAACGTTTATTTAGAAGGAGAAGAAGAAAGACACATATCCATCAGGGCAATGAAGGAAGTTTCTACTAAGGAGGCAGCATTTGTGCTGTGCTTGTGAAGTGAGTAGGATTTCAACAAGGAGTGGCAGCAGAACACCCAGAATTTCATGCCACACATGTTCCTAGCACAAGAGATTTCTAGAGAGAAATCTAGTGCTATGCCTAACCTGTGAACATCTTTGATTTCTTCTAATGGGATGTGATTCAGTTGAGTTCTGAGAAAGATGTAGATGGTGAAATCAGGGCAAAAGGAACTCTAGGGACTTATGGGGATTTCCTTGAAGAAATAACAGATCAACTTAGATCTCTATAGAAGGTTAGCTTTCTCTGACATATATAAATATAGCTTGACTCCATACTGATTGCACTGAGTTTCCTTATGATCCTTCTTTGAGGTTTCCAGACAGAAATCTGGTGGCTCTGGGGTCCACCGAGAACACGAGATTTCCTCCTTGTTCTTCTCGTTGGGTTCCTCAGATGTCACACATGGTTCAGAGTGTGCTGTGCTCTGGAGCTTGAAATGACCTTCGAGCTTCAGGTTTCAGTTTTCCCTTGAGTGAGTCAAGAGAGCCAAGAGAGTGGTTACACACGTGTAGCCAAAGGTGTGAGAAGGTGGTTTGAAGGACCAGGGTATAGGAGAGTGCCATGTTGGCATGGGGACTCTGGTTGAGAATCCTGGCTCCACTCTATTATATTTTATCCCTGGGAAAAAAGGGTAAGAGCTACCTTCTAATAAAAATGAGAAATAAATCAATTCCATTCTGTCATTGACCAAGAGCAATGATGCAGAATGACAGCCAATCTCAGTCCTTTCTTAGGCAAAGGATGCAATCAGTTCAGTTCAGTCGCTCAGTTGTGTCCAACTCTTTGTGACCCCATGAATCGCAGCACGCCAGGCCTCCCTGTCCATCACCAACTCCTGGAGTTCACTCAAACTCATGTCCATCAAGTCAGTGATGCCATCCAGCCATCTCATCCTCTGTCGTCCCCTTCTCCTCCTGCCCCCAGTCCCTCCCAGCATTATAATCCATTTATCTCTATATCTCTCATTTCCCAATGAGTCAACTCTTTGCATGAGGTGGCCAAAGTACTGGAGTTTCAGCTTTAGTATCTTTCCTTCCAAAGAACACCCAGGGCTGATCTCCTTCAGAATGGAAAGCTGGATTTCCTTGCAATCCAAGGGACTCTCAAGAGTTTTCTCCAACACCACAGTTCAAAAGCATCAAATCTTCTGCACTCAGCTTTCTTCACAGTCCAACTCTCATGAACTGAGATTAAAGGGAGGTTATTCATAATAAATATTCTCTCAACATCACTTTTCCCCCTAGGTTCAAACACATATATTTTAAATGCATTACAATTCATAGTATACTAACTTATTAGAGTGTTAGGAGTGAAAATATAATTGAGGGTTTATCTTTTTTTATTTTGTAGAAAGACACTTGATCCATTTTTCCTGAATTTCCCATCATTGATTAGTTAAATACTTTTGAAGTGACCAATTAATAAATGAGTAAGAATCTGTTATGTGTTTGCCAGGGCTTTTGGAAGATTTAGTAGTAAAATAAGCTGTGATGGTTGTACACCAGAAACTTGTAAGACTGTGAAGACACGTGTATATATATGGAGTATACATAGCTGTTTTTTTTTTTTCTTCAGATTATAAGTGCTATAGGATATCCAAGGGAAAAAAGAGTAATGAAAGATGGAGTTATCTGGAAAGACTTCTTGAGTTCATAGCTTTCTGTTCTTTCCTAATCCATTTATCTCTATATCTAGCTCAGCTTTCTGATGTAGTGACCGTGAGGATAGAGGGTCTATGTTACCATCTTACTCAGAAATCCATATGACTGTTTCCAAAAAAAAATTCTGGAATACAACCATAGGCTTGGCATTAAAATGAAGCTGACCAAATGTCCTCTTCAGAGAGCTAAATAATTTATTGTGTTTGATAATTAATAGGAGAAAGGGGAGTGCTATAAGTCAAAGCTGGGATAATCATTTTATTGAAATGTCCATTTCTCTGCACACCACAAAGTCACTCTTTCAAATCAATTACAACACAGATGACTAACTTAAGGAGATTTTGTGCTTTATATATTATAATGTAAGATGTATTATGCTGCAGTTATTTTTCCTACCTTTGAAAATTGCCAACACTTTATTGTCCAGATTCATAACTTTCATTGTTTTCTCTGGTCACAATTTCTCTGCTTAGAATTCTATTATTAGTTTTGAAAAGGGTTGAAAATTAGATTTGTTTACATTATACTTGATTCATTCATAGTGGATCAGGCCGTTTCTTCAGTGACCTCAAAGCCCTCTTGTTTTATACTGGGACTCAGAAGCTTACAAGGTTTAGTAACTTGAGTCAGGCAAATAGCATGTTGAGAAAAATGACTTTGCATGGTTATAGCAGGAGTTCCCAACCCCCAGGCCATGGACTGGTACAGATCAGATCCATGGCCTGTTAGGAACTCGGCTGCAAAGCAGGAGGTGATTGGCAGGTGAGCTAGGGAAGCTTCATCTGCATTTACAGCCACTACCCACTGAAGGAGATCAACCCTGGGATTTCTTTGGAAGGAATGATGCTAAAGCTGAAACTCCAGTACTTTGGCCACCTATGGGAAGAGTTGACTCATTGGAAAAGACACTGATACTGGGAGGGATTGGGGGCAGGAGGAGAAGGGCACAATAGAGGATGAGATGGCTGGTTGGCATCACTGACTCGATGGGCATGAATCTGAGTGAACTCCGGGAGTTGGTGATGGACAGGGAAGCCTGGCTGCTGCGATTCATGGGGTGGCAAAGAGTGGGACATGACTAAGCGACTGAACTGAACTGAGCCCACTGCTTGTATTACCACCTGAGCTCCGTCTCCTATCAGGTCAGAGGCAGCACAATAAATGTAATGCCCTTGAATCATCCTGAAACCTCCCCCCTCCCTCTGTGGGAAAATTGTCTTCCATGAAACTGGTCCCTGTTGCCAAAACCCTTGGGACTGATGGTTTATAGTATCATTGTTGTTCAGTAGCTCAGTTGTGTCTGACTTTTTGCGAACCCGTGGACTGATACTGATACGATAGTATCAGTACATTCAGAATATTAGAGTGAGGTGATTGTGGGTGGAGGATGTAAATACTCACATGTTTTACTATGATCACTAAAATACAATTAAAATGGTTTTCTTAAAAAGTCTTTAAAATATTTTTATAAAGATGTTAAAATGTGTGTGGTTCTTTTGGTTTATCTATTTTTAAAGTTTCTTACATTTTTTTTATTGCACTCCCAATTTGGGGAGAAGAAGAATTAAAATGTAGTTTTTCTGAGAAGTTCTTTTTTTTCTCCTTTCCTTTTTTTTTCAGCAAATATCATGCATATTAAAATTCATTTCATCGTTGAAAATGGCAAAGTTTCCTCTAATCAATGGTTGGATTTCCTCCTTTCTTTCTTCCTGTTTTTTCCTTCCCTCTTTTCTTCTCTTCTTCCTTCCTTTCCTTCCTTCCTAATGAAGAGTGTTTTATCTGTCACAGGTAAAACATACATGAAATTAAAGGAAGAGCTGAAAATACGCTCCTGACCAGATGGGAGCAGTCCACTTCTGTAACATCTCAGAAACACTCCCTTCATCTTTCTGTTATCTGTCTGCTTCTTGCTTTTTCTAGGCTCTGGGTTATTAATTCTTTGATGCATCTCTGCTTGAGCTGCAAAAGTGGGAAAATATAGTGAGGGTACAGAATTTTACCTTATCCTATTGTGTCAATGTCTGAACCATAAGCTTTACTTTCCAATGATTAATTTTCAACTAAGAAACATTGTGTGCGTGTTTGTTATGTGTGTTAATTGCTCAGTCATGTCCAACTCTTTGTGACCCCATGGACTGTACCCCATGGACTGTAACCCCAGGCTCCTTTGTGAATGGGATTCTCCAGGCAAGAATACTGGTGTGGGTTACCATTTCCTCCTCCAGGGGATCTTCCCAACCCAGGGGTCAAACCCATGTCTCCTGCATTTGCAGGTGAGTTCTTTACCATTGAGCCACCAGGGAAGCCACATATCATAATTAAACGTTTATCTAAACTCACAGAACATACAACACCACAAGTAAACCCTCATGTACAATCTGGACTTTGGGTGATAATGATGCATCAGTATAAGTTCCTCAGTTGTAACAAATGTCCCATACTGGTGGGCGATGCTGACAGCAAGGTAGGCTATGCATGTGAACCTGTAGGGAATATGTGGGAAACCTCTGTGCTTTCCTCTCAGTTTTGCTGTGAACCTGAAAGTATGCTAAAAATTTTTTTAATAAAAGAAAAATATAATGTTATCACCTTAATGCAATCATGTTCTTTGTTTCACATTGCCCTCCAGTTTATAAATATATGCATATATGTACTTTTATGGAGGCATTCACATTAAAGGGATCATTTTTACAGTGTTTATTAAGCATATATTACCAAGAACGTTTTTCACTTTCCCTAGTACTTGTAATTAAACCTGAGAATGATTTTATTATGTCATATTGGTGACACATTTGAATTTGTTAAAACATTTCCCTCTTGTTGGAAATTGAGGTTCCTGGTTTTGAGGTTTGCTTTATAAATAATGTGAGTATAGACTTTTGTTACTATTGAATTATACTTTTAAGACAAAATTCCAGAGATGGGAGAATTGAGTTATTTTTGTAGCTTAGTATCAGTCAGTTCAGTCACTCAGTCGTGTCCGACTCTTTGCGACCCCAGGAACTGCAGCACGCCAGGCCTCCCTGTCCATCACCATCTCCCGGGGTTCACTCAAACTCATGTCCATTGAGTCGGTGATGCCATCCAGCCATCTCATCCTCTGTCTTCCCCTTCTCCTCCTGCCCCCAATCCCTCCCAGCACCAGAGTCTTTTCCAATGAGTCAGTTCTTTGCATGAGGTGGCCAGAGTATTGGAGTTTCAGCTTTAGCCTCAGTCCTTCCAATGAACACCCAGGAATTATCTCCTTTAGGATGGGCTGGTTGGATCTCCTTGCAGTCCAAGGGACTCCAACATCACACTTCAAAAGCATCAAATCTTCGGCGCTCAGCTTTCTTCAAAGTCCAACTCTCACATCCATACATGACCGCTGGAAAAACCATAGCCTTGACTAGACAGACCTTTGTTGGCAAAGTAATGTCTCTGCTTTTCCATATGCTATCTAGGTTGGTCATAACTTTCCTTCCAAGGAGTAAGTGTCTTTTAATTTCATGGCTGCAATCACCATCTGTAGTGATTTTGGAGCCCCCCAAAATAAAGTCTGACACTGTTTCCACTGTTTCCCCATCTATGCAGATGCCATGATCTTAGTTTTCTGAGTGTTGAGCTTTAAGCCAACTTGTTCACTCTCCTCTTTCACTTTCATCAAGAGGCTTTTTAGTTTCTCTTCACTTTCTGCCATAAGGGTGGTGTGATCTGCATATCTGAGGTTATTGATATTTCTCCTGGCAATCTTGATTCCAGCTTGTGCTTCCTCCAGCCCAGAGTTTCTCATGATGTACTCTGCATAGAAGTTAAATAAGCAAGGTGACAATATACACTCTTGATGTACTCCTTTTCCTATTTGGAACCAGTCTGTTGTTCAATGTCCAGTTCTAACTGTTGCTTCCTGACCTGCATACAGGTTTCTCAAGAAACAGGTCAGGTAACAGTATATTCAACAATAAATTTGAGTTTTTATTCTTTGCACAGTTTGAAATGTGCTTTTAATTAAAAAGAGTTATAAAATGTTTATTTAAACATGTATTTTGTTAGCATATGTAGAAATTATTCATTTAAAAATATTTCTGGTGGCAATAATCTTTTTTGTTTGGAAGGGTAAGAAGTAGTATATTCTATTTTTCCCATTCTTTTTGACTGTGCTGGAAATATATATTTGCACAATTATGTACCAACCACTAGGAGTCACTAGTTTACCACATCCTCATTGCAAACAGTGTATACATAATCCTATGGACACAGCTGAATCGAGTGGCATTGAGGTAAGCCACATATAGTGCAAATCTTACTAAAATAGAAGTACATTTACTGCTTTAAATAGAACATGAAGTATATGCATGCCATGCTTTAGATCAATAAAATGAATTGGTAAATTAGGAAATATTTTAGATTTTTAGCAGTTCTCTTCTAAGGTGATGTGTAGAGTAGACAGTTTTTATCTTTGAAAAATTGGAGGGTCAGTCAGCTGAGGATAAGGTCTCCTTTAGTTTGAGACCTTAAAAGTTGTGTAAAGCAAAACTATGATATACTTGCCCAGGACAGATGTCAGACAATACTAGGCTTTACCTGCTACTGTTTAATCTTAACAGAGAACTCCTCCCATATAAACATCCTGAAGCTTTCAGGTTTCTTCATTATGCTACTCTATCATAGGCAGCATTTAATCAATAAATGGGTGCTATTTTTTCAGACTAGTGATATTACTTTAGAACACTGTAGAAAAAATTGTGTATTTTTAAAAATATGTTTTTAAAGTTGAGATTTAGGGTCAAAATGATTTCATTAGAAGCAAAATTATTATGGAAGAGGAGTAGAAATTTAATTTGATTTATAAATCCTGCTTTATATGCAATGTCACAGAACTCTATCTCTAACATAAATAGAATTATAGTCATCTGTCCTTGTGACTTGTGGTTTGCTCTGCTGTGGCTAATACTGTCTGATTAAAAATACACATTATGGCAGAGTAGAAATATCTTTGGTTACAAAATGACAGGGAACAAAACAAAGACATAAATTTACTACATTCGGTGCTATTTTATAATCCTAATAAATCATCTTTAACTTTGACCTAAAGTTACTTGGGGAATAAATGGTCTTAATTTTTCCCAACTTGTGCCTTTTGATATGTGGGTCCTTTGGTTTGCACAGTGAAGAAGTCTTGACTAATAATCTACGTATTTAGAGGACGTATCTTTATAGCTCCAGTAAAATAACAGATTTGCCTGTGACTAAGCCTTTTTTTCCCTTAAAAATTGTCAAGTATTCTCTTTGTTGTGAATTTAGACAGCTGTGAATTTATTTAAAACCATAAATTCTATATGCTTAGATTTACTATGGAGAGCTGTCATCTTTAATTACTAGTGTTTTGAGGATGATTCTGTAATGTAGCCTTAAAATAGCAATTATGAAAGATGGTAAAATAATGTACTGACTGTATAAAAAATAAACTCCAGTAACTATTATAAATTTTATAAATTAATATCTTATACTAATAAAACAGACATAGGACTAAAATATGACTGCCTTATACTATGCATATATATTCCTCTCTTTATCTTTCCTCACAATGGAATGGCCATCCTTGGTTATTGTCTCTTAGACCCCAAGTAGTCTTGATTCTACTTCCTGAATATTATTTATCTCTCCTCCTTTTTCTAACATAGTTCCCACTACTTAGTCTCTTATACTTGGTCTGTAGCCATTTTGCCACTTTGTTGAGCAAACGAATGACGTACAAAGTTCTCTGTATGTCTCTGGATAGGTTAGTGGATATATATAGCCTGGCAAGCTGCTGACTGTGTGGTCTTTTTTAATTGAAAAAATGGAAATATATTTGCATATAACACTGTAAATTTAAGATATACATGTTATCCTGATACTTTTATGGTAATGGTTATTATTGATTACAGAGTAGATCTGGAAATGGCAATTTTAATAAACAGAAACATTGTGTTCTATTTATACAAGCCATTTCCTGGCAAATGTTCAAACTCCTACTAAAATCTGTGGCAGAAGAGAATCAAACGTGTAGCTGAAGATGTATTAAAAAAAAAGTCTTGTTTTTCTGTATTTTCTGACGCTTTGACATCTGGGGCCTTGCTGACACTGGAAGGCATGCCCTCCTGGAGAGAGTTACTTCCTAGAGAGAGCCATTCACATGCAAACCAATGACCCTGAGAACATACCCTCAGCTGTCTTCTCTCTCACACTCAGGGCCTCTGTCCCTTTGCTCCAGTCATTCTAAGGCTAAGCTGGCCACTAGACAACCCTTTTCCCTCAGGGTCCATTTCAGCTATTCAAATTAGCCAATTCTAAACCTGCCCCCCCTGCTTTGCCTTTCCTGTGGAAACCACAGGAAAGCCTCTTGCACATGTTCTTTGGCCAAAAGCTGTATTCAGTGTTTGGTCCATGCATGACCTGCTGTGCTCCTTCCTCTTGAGAACTCTGAGTATTATTGCTATAAGAGCTCCCCTGGTGGCTCAGATGGCAAAGAATCTCCCAGCAATGCAGAAGGCCCAGGTTTGATCCCTAGGTCAGGAAGATCCCCTGGAGAATGGAATGGCAATCCACTGCAGTATTCTTGCCTGGAGAATCCCGCGGACAGAGGAGACTAGTGAGCTACAGCCATGGGGTTGCAAAGAGTCAGACATAACTGATTGTATGTTGCTGCTGCGAAGTCGCGTCAGTTGTGTCCGACTCTGTGCGACCCCATAGACGGCCCCCCACCAGGCTCCTCTGTCCCTGGGATTTTCCAGGCAAGAATACTGGAGTGGGTTGCCATTTCCTTCTCCAATGCATGCATGCATGCTGTCGCATGTCAATTGTCTACTAATTGGCCTCACCATATCTGAATATAAAACTTATAAAATAGGAGAGAGTTTATTACTTTTTAAAAATCTTATATTTACTGAGCCCTTTGAAACAGGCACAGTGGTAACTGCTTCACATGCAAGATCTCACTAAATTCTCTGAGCTTTGTGATGTAGATGCTATTATTTCCCCTTTTAAAAATAAAAGGACTGGGGTTATGAGAGATTAAGAAACCTACCCAAAGATCCACAGCAGAAGTGGTGGAGCAAAATCTCAGTTCAGTTCAGTTCAGTTCAGTTGCTCAGTCGTCTCCGACTCTGCAAACCCATGGATTGTAGCACACGAGGCTTCCCTGTCCATCACCAACTCATGGAGCTTGCTCAAACTCATGTCCATCGACTTGTGATACCATCCAAACCATCTCATCCTCTGTCATCCCCTTCTCCTCCCCCCTTCAATCTTTCCCAGCATTAGGGTCTTTTCAAATAAGTCAGTTCTTCGCATCAGGTGCCCATAGCACTGGAGCTTCAGCTTCAGCATCAGTCCTTCCAATGAACATTCAGGACTTATTTCCTTTAGGATTGACTAGTTATATTTCCTTGCAGTCCAAGGGACTCTCAAGAGTCTTCTTCAATACCACAGTTCAACAGCATCAATTCTTCAGTGCTCAGCTTTTTTATGGTCCAACTCTCAGATACACACACAACTACGAAAATCCATAGCTTTGACCAGATGGACATTTGTCGGCGAAGTAATGTCTCTGCTTTTTAATATGCTGTCTAGGTTGGTCATAACTTTTTTTCCAAGAAGCAAGCATCTTTTCATATCATGGCTGCAGTCACCATCTGCAGTGATTTTGGAGCCTAAGAAAATAAAGTCTGTCACTGGTTCCGTTGTTTCCCCATCTATTTGCCATGAACTGATAAAATCAGAAGCCATGATATTAGTTTCTGAATGTTGAGTTTTAAGCCAACTTTTTCACTCTCCTCTTTAACTTTCATCAAGAGGCTTTTTAGTTCTTCTTCACTCTCTGCCATAATGGTGGTGTCATCTGCATATCTGAGGTTATTGATATTTTTCCCAGCAATGTTGATTCCAACTGGTGTTTCATTCAGCCTGGCATTTTGCATGATGTACTCTGCATACAAGTTAAATAAGTGGGTGGCAATATCTAGCCTTGAAGTATTCCTTTCCCAGTTTGGAACTGGTCTATTGTTCCATGTCCGCTTCTAACTGGTGCTTCTTGACCTGCATACAGATTTCTCAGAAGGCAGATAAGGTGGTCTGGTATTCCCATCTCTTTCAAAATTTTCCACAGTTTATTGTGATCCACACAGTCAAAGGTTTTGATGTAGTCAGTAAGGCCGAAGTAGGTGTTTTTCTAGAACTCTCTTGCTTTTTTGTTGATCCAGCAGATGTTGGCAATCTGATCTCTGGTTCCTCTGCCTTTTCAAAATCCAGCTTGAAGATCTGGAATTTCTCAGTTCATGTATTGTTGAAGTCTTGCTTGGAGAATTTCGAGCATTACTTTGCTAGCCTGTGAGATGAGTGCAATTGTGTGATAGTTTGAACATTCTTTGGCATTGCCTTTCTTTGGGATTGGAATGAAAACTGACCTTTTCCAGTCCTGTGGCCACTGCTGAGTTTTCCATATTTGCTGGCATATTGAGTGCAGCACTTTCATAGGATCATCTTTTACATTTGAAATAGCTCAACTGGAATTCCACCTCTTCCACTAGCTTTGTTCATAGTGATGCTTCCTAAGGGCCACTTGACTTCACATTCCAGGATGTCTGACTGTAGGTGAGTGATCATACCATCTTGATTATCTGGGTCATTAAGATGTTTTTGTATAGTTTTCTGTGTATTCTTGCCACCTCTTTTTAATATCTCTGCTTAAGTTAGGTTCATACATTTTCTGTCCTTTACTGTGCTCATCTTTGCATGAAATGTTCCCTTGGTATCTCTAATTTTCTTGGTATCGCTAGCCTTTTCCATTCTATTGTTTTCCTCTATTTCTTTGCATTGATCACTGAGGAAGGCTTTCTTACCTCTCCTTGCTATTCTTTGGAACTCTGCATTCAGATGGATATATCTTTTCTTTTCTCCTTTGCCTTTAGCTTCTCTTCTTTTCTCAGCTATTTGTAAGGTCTCCTCAGACAATCATTTTGCCTTTTTACATTTCTTTTTCTTGGAGATGGTCTTGAGCTTGGCCTCCTGTACAGTGTCATGAACCTCCATCCATAGTTCTTCAGGCACTCTATCAGATTTAATCCCTCAAATCTGTTTGTCACTTCCATTGTATAATCATAAGGGATTAGATTTAGGTCATACTTGAATGGTCTAGTGGTTTTCCCTACTTATTTTAATTTAAGTCTGAATTTTGCAACAAGAAGTTCATGATCTGAACCACAGGCAGCTCCTGGTCTTGCTTTTGCCCACTCTATAGAGCCATTCTTTGCATCTTTGGGTGCAAAGAATGTAATCAATCTGATTTCGGTATCAACCATCTGGTGATGTCCATGCGTAGAGTCATCTCTTGTGTTGGTGGAAGAGGGTGTTTGCTGTGACCAATATATTCTCTTGACAAGACTCTATTAGCCTTTGCCCTACTTCGTTGTTTACTCCTAGAGCAAGGCTTTCTAAATCCAGAGTCTGTACTCTCAGCTACCAAACTTGATTATGCTTTCATAACTCTACTGTACTTTGCCTAAAAAATTGCCAAATTCCTCCCTTCCCTTTCTAGTCCTATTTTTATTGATTGAAAAATTCCTTTCTTTTATTAATATAGAAATACACTTGAAAGGTATGTATACTGAAACTTCAACCTCATCAATAGAGAGCTCCATATGTTTTACATAATCAATATGCTCCATGTACATATAACTAAGTAGAGCCAAATACCAATTCAATCTATCTCAAAAAGTGGAAAATATGAAAATCACAGTCTGAAGACAATATATTACAGAACTACTAGTTAATGATGTTTTAAAAATATAAATGACTGAATAAAAATTCATCAGAGGTCTTATAAGAAAAAAAAAAAGAATCTCTTCATGCTCTTAAAAACAAACAGAAAAACCACAAAATCTGCAACAAGGCAAACTTGAATCCCACATTTATAGCATTTCCCAAAAGGAAATCATTCATTCTAAACATTACAGGTGCTTCCTGGCTTTTTCATAAGGCAGAAAAGAAATAATTACCTCTGAAAACATAAATTTAAACTGAAGAAAAATATTTTTCACCTTTATTTTTCTTACCTGTAGTCATTGATTCAATTTTGTATGTTGCAAAGAAATTTTACAAACTGGCTTAAAAAATGCTTTAAAAATGCTTAGCAAATTAATAGATTTTGGGCACATGTATCTTTTTAAATTCCTTTGCACAACAAAGGAAACTGTAAACTTAACTAAAAGATTAGAATGGGAGAAAATATTTGAAAATGAAGCAATCAACAAGGGATTAATCTCCAAAATATACAAACAGCTCATGCAGCTCAATTAGAAAAAAAAAAAAAAAAGAACAACCTAGTCAAGAAATGAGCAGATCTAAATACACGATTTTCCAAAGAAGACATGCGTTCAGTTGTTCAGTCGTGTCCGACTCTTCGTGACCCCTAAACTATAGCCCTCCAGGCTTCTCTGTCAATGGAATATTTCAGGCAATAATACTGAGTGGGTAGCCATTTCCTCCTCCAGGGATCTTCCCAATCCAGAGATTGAATTGGGGTCTCCTGTGTCTCCTGCATTGGCAGGCAGATTCTTTACCACTGAGACACCTGGGAAGGCCCCCACAGAAGACACATAGATGGTTAAAAAACACATGAAATGATGCTCAACATCACTAAATTATTAGAGAAACACAACTCAAAACCATAATGACCCATCACCTCACATAGGTCAGAATAGCCATCATCAAAAAAATCTACAAAAAGTAAATGGAGAGGATGTGGAGAAAAGGGAATCCTTCTACACTGTTCAGTTCAGTTCAGTTCAGTTTCGTCGCTCAGTCGTGTCCGACTCTTTGCGACCCCATGAATCTACACTGTTAGTGGAATGTAAATTGGTGCAGCCTGTACTGCATGGAGGTTCCTTAAAAAACTAAAAATAGAGCTACCCTATGATCCTGCAGTTCCATTTCTGGAGAAAAGCATATTCCAAAAAATACATATACCCCAGTGTTCATTTCAGCAGTATTTATAATCGCCAAGACCTGAAAGCAACCTAAATGTCCTCTCCCCTTTCTTTGAAAGGAAAGAGAGTCTTTGTTTCCGACAGAGCAGTGAAGCCGTTCTCCTGTGCTCCTTCTGAGCTTCTACTCCTATCCCAGCCCCAGGCCCACTTTTTTCCCTCGATACCCCCAAATTGGGACTTCTCCCCCCAAACAGCTTTAACCTTTAAAAGATATCTTGCTTGGAGCAATTGCTAGAAAATTTTAAAAGTTTGTATAAAATCATCATACACTGAATTAAAAGAATAGTGTCAATTCACTAACTCCTAAGCAGCAGACAAACTCTTAAACCAGTCCAAAGTATATGTTTGGCTCATTGGTTTGTAAGCATCAGTTAGTAAACAACAAGCCCACTAAATTCCTAAGATGGTTGGATATCAGATGGTTGCTGGAGATTGACTTCTATTTAATGTACATTTTTTAACCTATTGTGATGTATCAGCCTATGCTGATTGGGTTATTACCAAAACATGTTGGGGGAAGGGTGAGGACTATATTATCAATTCATACTTTTTCCAGTCATATACTGGGGACAGTGTGCATAGCTATAAGCATTTCTTTCCTTCTACAATTTAATTCCTGCATCTTTCTCAGAGATTACTGGATACCTTTATAATACCTTCAAAGTTACCTTCTTTGTTCATCTGTAAACTGTGTTTGCAGTGAGACTCTACTCTGTTTCTTTTGCTTGCCCCAAATAAAGTTGTCTTGCTTAGTCTCTGAATTCACCTTGAGCAAGTGCTATGGAGCATCAGGACTCAGTGGAGGATGGTTTGACATGAAGCTTGATGCTAGACTTTGCAAAGGGTCTACCTTATTCCTTCATTGAGTTTTTGACTCTTGAAAAGGATCCAGTTTAAAACACTGATGTCAGGAATAGTGACAGTTATTTATTTTGCACTGTGAGGAGAGATATCTCGATTTATGTGGAGTTTTTCTGGAGAAGAAATCTATTTATTTTTACTCTTCAAAATGTAGACTCTTAGCAGTATATGTATCTTGCTGAAAACTTCTGAATGTTTGCTTGTAATTGTTTGGGCTTGTGTTGAATATCCTTCTTATATTTTAGCTGATTTTGTCCCTCACGGCCAGCCTACTGGAACCAATGCTATGCTTTTTCCTGGTTCCTGTCCTCTGTAATCTTTGTAAATACCAGGAGCAAAGAGATGATAGTTTATTTTGGTCTCACCGGAAATAAAGGTACTCATGCTTATGGTCTGATGTAAATGAGACCTGTATTGAGTGACAGTTTAGTCTCTGAGATATTTTTAATTCAGTTAAATTTTAAAATTTAATCCTAATTTACTTAAAAACTTTAATTTAAAAATATACTTTTATTTTGCAATAACCTTTGAGAGATTGGTTGGGTGCAATTTATTATTTGTAGCACATTCTTTAGCTTTAATTATACGTCCTCTTTTCTGTGGACCAATGTGTGTTTGTTATGTTGAACCATAATAAGTGGCACTAATGGCAATGCCGTGTTGTTCAACCTTATGTTGTTCAAGAACAAAGAATCGCTGCAGGAAGGGAGACTGTGACCAGATTGCAAATTACAGGCATTAAGGAGCCAGGCTGCAGTATTTCCTCTTGCTGTACTGAGGTATCCTACACTAATATCTGTGGGAGACAGTACACATGGGGCAAGAGATGCCAGATGTAGGGGAAGGGCACCAGGACTCAGCATCTTGCTTTCTGTTCCTTGGTTCTGATGCGAAGGATTTTTGTCTATTAGGGATGCCAAAGCTTTGAAAAGGAAGCCCACAGCATGAAATTTCATTCAGAAGTATTTAGGAGACACGCAGATGCGTCTGGCTCCATGCCAAGTGCCAGTTATATACAATGTTGAATTACATAGCTGTTGTCCTGTCTCATGGAGCTTACATTCTACTGGGGGAGAGGGACAGGCAAATATTAGGAACAGGTGCTAAATTACAGATAGAAAATTACTATGAAGTTAACAGGGTCTAAGATTGAGAGTAATTAGAAAAAGGGTTTATTTAATTTGGGTGATCAGAGGAGGTCTGTTTTAGGATCCGAGACTTGAAGCTAAGACTTGGAACATTACAATGAGGCTGCCATAGAAGCCACCCTGGGAGCTGGGAATTCTGATTGTAGAGCTTTTCTGCATTCAAGCAGGTGCTGATGCTCTAAGGCAGGAAAGAACTGGCATGTTTTGGGTGCTATAAGAAAATTGAAGGAAAAACCTATGGGAAGATCATGAGCTTGACACAGAAGTGAGGCTGTGAAAGTAGTTTAGAGAATTAGAAGGAGACATGCTGTGCAGGATCCTACAGGTCATGGTAAGAGGTCTGGCTTCTGGTATAAATGGAAGACAAAGGTATTCAATGTTTTTAATGAGGGGAATGACAAATGAGGTGACCATTCTGGCTTTGTAAAAGGTTATTCTGATCTCTGCATGGAGGAGAGATTGATGGCGAGCATGAATAAAACCTCAGAAATAGTGGACCTTTGAAACAGAATGCTAGCAATAGAAGTGACAAGAAATGGATGGTTTCAAAATAAACATTGTAGGTGAATAGATAGGACTTCCTGATTGCTTGGATGTGGGGTGATGAGCAAGGAGTCAAGATCAACTGGTAGAATGTTGATTTGAGTACCTGTCTACTTGGTGATGTCATTTATAGTTTAGAAGAAGTCTGAGCACCAAAGAACCGATGCTTCTGAACTGTGGTGTTGGAGAAGACTCTTGAGAGTCCCTTGGACTGCAAGGAGATCCAACCAGTCCATTCTGAAGGAGACCAACCCTGTGATTTCTTTGGAAGGAATGATGCTGAAGCTGAAGCTCCAGTACTTTGGCCACCTCATGAGAAGAGCTGACTGATTGGAAAAGACTCTGATGCTGGGAGGGATTGGGGGCAGGAGGAGAGGGGAAGACAGAGGATGAGATAGCTGGATGGCATCACGGACTCGATGGACGTGAGTCTGAGAGAACTCCGGGAGATGGTGATGGACAGGGAGGCCTGGCGTGCTGCGATTCATGGGGTCTCAAAGAGTTGGACACTACTGAGCGACTGAACTGACTGAACTGAACTGAACTAAGTAATTGGCCTTAAAAGCCTGGATAGTTTCCATATGAGGATTTATGCTTTGAGTCTTAGAAGCAGCCTCATTTATACATTCTAATAAAATTCCTTGACATTATTTTCACACCTCATAATGTCTTAACTGGTTAATTTTATATTTTCAAGTATTTTTTTGTTTTATTTTTAAAATGTTTCTGGGCTCTCTGTATCTTACTTTTCTTAGTCTACTGTGACTTTGGTTATAATATTTTATTTCTCTAGTATATTTTCCCCAGCTTTTATTCGCTTAGTTTCATTTAGTTTTCATTGATTACATTAAACTTCTTTTTATTCTTGGAAGCTCCTTTAAAATTTTACCTTTTACTGTTTTAGGTGTGCTTTCATTTCTCTTAATTTATTTTGTCTTATTTAGTATATTAACTTTTATCTGTGACTGTACTTTGCCTTATTAAATGGGTGGAAGATAAATGATCATTTCATGGATTAGCCCACCTTTCAAACAAGAGACTATATATTTACTCTCTAGAGTTCCTGAAACAGTCCTGAGAGCCTAGGTACTTTAACAAATGACCTCTATTTCCATCTATTTGCTTTTGTGCTTCACAGGAAGGAAAATAGAGATGCACAGGTCAGAAATTTACAGCATAAGTTTGCCTTCACTGAGGGCATAATGAAATGCTGAAACACTCCATGAGGCTTAAGAACTGACAGGGTCTAAAATCTGTGTTCTTTACTATCTATTATCAGTTAACATTAGACAAAATTTACCATATACTGCTTTTATAGTGTTTTAGTGCAATAATAATAGTAATAGCAAGTATATTAACAGATATTATTATTAACCACTTTCTATGTTCTGTATTAAACAGTAACAACGTGTGTTAGTATCATGTTTTATCCTCATAGTATCCCTTAAAGTTAGGTATTATTTTGAAAACATATATATGTATATATTTATAAGTGAAAAAAGTGAAGTTTGGTGAAGAAAAGCATAGACTTTGGAGCCAGGTAGACTTAGATTAGAGCTTCCCTGGTGGCTAAGATGGTAAAGATTCTGCCAGCAATGCAAGAGACCCAATTTTGACCCCTGGGTGGGGAAAATACGAAAGGCATGGCTACCCACTCCAGTATTCTTGCCTGGAGAATCCCATGGACAGAGGAGCCTGGCAGGCTACGGTCCACGGGGCTGCAAAGAGTTGGACATGACTGAGCCACTAACACACAGAGATTCAGATTGCAATCCTGACCTTGCCAACTGTCAGCCGTAGGCTGACCTCAAACAGGCACTCTTAGAATACTTTTACAATTCCTTTGAGTCTTATGTTCTCTATTTTTACAACTAGGATTTTAAAAGACGGCTTGCAGGGAAGCAGTGCAGATTCAAAAAGTGATGCTTGCAGAGCACATGCTCATTAAGCTTCTGCTTAGAGAAGAGGCTTCTCCCAGGCTCTGCCACAGTGTCACTGCTCTCACTCCGTCCCCCCACGTCCCTTGAGAACTGCCCTCCTGGCATTGTCCTACCCGCTGAAACAGCCAGGAGATGAATCACGGACACCTTGTACTCTGAGAAAATTGTAAGGTCCGTTTCTTTGGAGGTCACAGAGGCCAGAACAAAAGGAAATGAGAAAGGAGTACCAAGCTTTGTTCTCAGTCCTGATTTAGAGACCTGAGTTGATTCATCCTTCTTGAACCTGCCTTCAAAATCAGTGCCTTGATTTGCTTTTCTGGAACGGGAGATAGTCCTGGCAAGAAAAGCCCCTGGTAAAGAGGAGGAAAAGAGCCTGAAAATAGCTACAAGAATTCTCTCTGGACAAGGTTATTATTGTCACTCTATTTTACTTTTTTTCCCTAAATCTTGTAGCTAAAAGCAACAACAACAACAACAACAACAACAAAACATTAAGTTTTGGGCAGTACCCAAGGATTTGTGCTGGTTTCTAAGTCACTCTGTCTGATGTCTTCCTCATCCTATCTCTTTGTCTCTATCTCTAGCTTATCTCAACATAAATCTCTCTCTCTCTCTCTCTCTCTCTCTCTATATATATATATATATAAACACATCTATACTTATATATGCATATATATCTATATGTCTATATCAGTCTATATATCTATTTTTCAGTCGTCTATGTGAATCATGCATGTGTGTGCATGCTAAGTCACTGCAGTAGTGTCCAGCTCTTTGTGACCTCATGGACTGTAGCCTGCCAGGCTCCTTTGTCCATTGCATTCTCCAGGCAAGAATACTGGAGCAGGTTGCCATGCCCTTCTCCAGGGGATCTTATTCATCCAGTGATGGAACCTGTGTCTCTTACATTTCCTGAATTGGCAGGCAGGTTCTTTATGACTAGTGCCACTTGGGAAGCCCAAATCACACATAGGTTATTCTTTTAAACAAGGTAGACGATGTATATTTGTCTCTCAAAGAAGTCTGAGTTGGAGGTAGTGCAGGGGTACAGACTGTCTCTTTTCTATAAGCGGTTCTTCTAACTTACTGCACCTCCCTTCAGGGTGAGCCTCACTCCATGCTTCCCAGTTTTATTTAAAAGAGAAAGTGTAAGACAATCTGCCTAATTTAAGAGTGTGGCTTGGGGGCTGCTCATATACTGGCAAGGACTTAGTCGTATGGCTGCAGCTAACCACACAGAGGCTGAGAAAAATAGGCTCTCACTGTATGCTCTGCCCAAAGAGGTCTCGGAGGATTTTCTAACTACAAAGGAGACTGGAGCATGGATAATAACAGTGGAACAGAGGTAATTAGTATTCTCCCCATACTATTATAGAAGGAAGATAGTCCCACTGTGAGAAGGTCACTGAAGTTGATTTCAGAAAAGAAAGCAATGTCTTTCCAAACGCCATTTCTGAAATTAAGCTAAATGAAACATCCATGACTTATGCAAGTTTGCTGAAAACAAGAAGAAACACATATTTTAATTTCCAAGGCTCTATGTGTGCCTGTTCTGTTGCTCAGTTGTGTCTGACTGTGACCCCCATGAACTGTAGCTGCCAAGCTCCTCTGTTCATGGGATTTCCCAGGCAAGAATAGTGGAGTGGGTTGCCATTCCCTTCTCCTGGGGATCTTCCTGCCCAGGGATGGAAACTGGGTCTACTGAATTGCAGGTGCTTTCTTTACTGTCTGAGAGACCAGGGAAGCCATGCTAAACACATAAGAGGCATTATCTCATTTATTTCTTACAACTCTGCATGGCAGAGATATTTTTCTCTTCATTTTATAGCTGAGAAGGCTGAGGTTTGGAGGGATTAACTGCCCAAACTCACACAGCAAATAAGTAGTCGAGACAGGATTTAATGTGTGGCTGAGCCCACCAGTTTAACCCTAGTGCTAAAACCTTCTTAGCAGATCTTGTTACTGGTATGATTTCCTTCCCCTTAGGATTAAAGGAGGATTACCATCATCCTTGTTCTCTTGTTTTGAAGATACATACTAAATGGACTCCCAAAAGAATGAAAGGAATCATCTGATTTGTGGCTGATTGGGTTCATTTCTTTCTGTTTTCCTTTCCAGATTCATTCTCTCCTTCTCTGGTTTGCTGTGGGCAGACCTAACAAACTGCACCACTCAAATGCCTTTAGTATCTGACTTCAAGTGCTTTTTGCCCTCTGACATCAGTCAGAAGGAGACTAGAGCAGGAAATCTGAGGAAGGCAGGAAACAGAGGTATTTATTTTCTCTGCTCCCTTCATTCTGAGGTGCACCTTAGGCAGACCTTGAATTCCTCTTGGTCCCTTTCCCACGACTACATCTTTTGTTGGGCTGCTGCTGCTGCTGCTGCTGCTGCTGCTGCTGCTGCTGCTGCTAAGTCACTTCAGTCGTGTCCGACTCTGTGCTCTGTATACATTAAACTCAAACGTGGTAACAGCTTCCTCTTTTTGCCAGCACTTGGGTGCTTCATCAAGCCTGTTGGTTTACTTAATGCTGTTCAGACTTCTGTAAATGGGTCCCTCATTAAATGCTCTTCAGCTAAATTGTTTGTACATCCCAATTTCCTTCTGGGATCCTGAAAGATGCATTGCGTTTATTCTCATAAATTAAACAAAAATGTTAGATAACCCATGACCCTTTTACATGGTAGAACTTTATGAAAAAATAGTATAGCTACTTTATTTCATGAGCATGAATTTCACTAGAGATGTCTTTCTAGGTAGCAGCTAGGTAGGAGCGGTGCTTTGATCTTTTGATAATTTTACTGTGTTGCTGTTGTTCAGTTGCTAAGTCTTGTCCAATTCTCTGTGACCCCATGGACTGCAGCACTCCAGGCTCCTCTGTCCTCCACTGTCTACTGGAGTTTGCTCAAATTTACTAAGGTAGTAATGACAAAATAAAGTAATTTTCATTGACTGCTGCAGTGATGATTCTTTAGTTAGCCCATCTGTGTTTAGACATCCTTGGATCCCATCTGGGTTAAACCCCCTTCAAGTAGGAGCTCCCTCCTATTGATGAAATTTTAACTGACATTTTTATCATCTAATTATATTTCTCAATTACTCTCACCATATGAGTCTTTCTCAAATATTTTTCCTGCTGAGTAATTAAATATCCATGTGTCCCAGAAAAATAATCAACTCAATTTTCATCAATGAAGTTTTTCACTAACTGTCCTTTTTTGAGTCTTCAGAGGCCTAGTTGAAAGCTTACTAAATCTCCCATAATAAAGAATACTTTAGCCATTCTACAACTTAGCTAAGAACTTTTATTGTCTGGAAAGTCCTCAAGTATGTCACCTTTTCAATAGGTTACACAACTGAGTTTTTCATCCCACTGTTTTATATGAGCCCCCCTTTTATTACAGTCCCTTTATGGTGACATTACCCCGAAACAATTGTGAGACTCTTGTTGATTTGCATGTACCTTTTATTATTTATTGACTGTGGATGGAAAATGTTTGTGAACCAGATTTCGAGAGCTTGAAATAGATTCTAGCTTATAAATGTCCTTGGGGAGTTCAATAATAATAATAATAATAAACAAGTAAATGACTACTATTTATTGAATTCCTATCACGCATTATACAAAGTTCTAGACTCATATCATTTCATGCCATCTTTCCAACAACACTGTACACATTATTATACACAATTTACAAATAAGGAAACTGAGTCTTAAAGAGTTTTTGTCCAAGTTAATTTGTAAGTGGAGACACTGGGATTTAATCTGGAATCTTATTAAAAAATCATTTGATTGTAAAAATAGACAAGTTGGACTACCTTAAACTAAAAAGCTTTTGCACGGCAAGGGAAACCATCTATAGAATGAAAAGTCCACCTTCAGAATGGGAGGAAATATTTGCAAATCATACATCTAATAAAGGGTTAATATTCAAAATATAAATTCAATAGTGAAAAGGCAAATAATGCAATCAAAAAAATGGGCAGAGGGTCTGAATGAACATTTTTCCAAATAAGACTTATAAATGGCCAACAAGTACATGAAAAGGTACTCAGTGTCAGTAATTCTCAAGAAAATAGAAGTCAAAACCATGAGACATCACCTCACACCTGTTAGAATGACTGTCATCAAAAAGACAAGAAATAACAAGTGTTGGCAAGGATGTGAAGAAAAGGCAATCCTTGTACACTATTGGTGAAAATACAAATAGGTGCAGCCACTGTGCAAAATAGTATGGGTGTTCCTTAAAAACCTTAAAATAGAACTACCATATAATCCACCAATTCCACTGCTGGGTGTTTATCTAAAGAAAACAAAAGCACTAACTCCAAATATATATGCACTCTGAATGTTCATTTCTGCATTATTTGCAATAGCCAGGATACAGAACAACCTAACTGCCCATCAATTGATAAGTGGTTAAAGAAAATATGATACATATGTTTTTCAACCAGAAAAATGAAGGAAATCTTGCCATTTGCGATCTCATGGATGGTCCTTTACGGCATTGTGCTACGTGAAGTAAGTCAGATAAAGAAAGCTACAATATGATCTCACTTACATGTGGAATCTAACCCCCACAAGAAAAATTAAAAAAAAAAAAGAATCCCGCAAAGTCATAGATACAGAGAACAGATTGATGTTTGCCAAAGGTATAGTGGGTGAAAATAAAATGGGTGAAGGGGGGTCAAAAGGTACAAGTTTACAGTTATAAAACAAATAAGTTATATGATATTATGTACAGAATGGTAACTGTTGTTAATAGTACTATACTGTATATTTGAAAATTGCTAAGAGAGCATATCTGAAAAGTTCTCATCATAAAAAAAAATGTTGTAGTTATGTATGGTAATGAGTGTTAACTGGACTTCTTATAGCGGTCATTTCACAGTATATACAAATACCAAATCATAACGTCATACACCTAGAAACAGTTAGATGCTATATGTCAATTATATCTCAGTTTAAAAAAATACACTTTTGTGAGCTTAATCACTGTATTCTGAAATTCAATTTATGAGGAGAAAATTTTGTGACACAGTAGGTGACAATCTAAATCTATTAAATAATGCAGTCTTCTGGCTTATTCTGCTCAACCCTCAATACTATCTTCTTTTAGCCTGGTAACTTGGTATCACTTTTATATGATTTGATACTAATATTTTTTTGGGCTCCAAAATCACTGCAGATGTTGACTGCAGCCATGAAATTAAAAGACGCTTACTCCTTGGAAGAAAAGTTATGACCAACCTAGATAGCATATTCAAAAGCAGAGACATTTCTCTGCCGACTAAGGTCCGTCTAGTCAAGGCTATGGTTTTTCCTCTGGTCATGTATGGATGTGAGAGTTGGACTGTGAAGAAGGTGGAGCACCGAAGAATTGATGCTTTTGAACTGTGGTGTTGGATAAGACTCTTGAGAGTCCCTTGGACTGCAAGGAGATCCAACCAGTCCATTCTGAAGGAGATCAGCCCTGGGATTTCTTTGGAGGGAATGATGCTAAAGCTGAAGCTCCAGTACTTTGGCCACCTCATGTGAAGTGTTGACTCATTGGAAAAGACTCTAATGCTGGGAGGGATTGGGGGCAGGAGGAGAAGGGGACGATCGAGGATGAGATGGCTGGATGGCATCACAGACTCGATGGACGTGAGTCTGAGTGAACTACGGGAGATGGTGATGGACAGGGAGGCCTGGCGCGCTGTGATTCATGGGGTTACAAAGAGTCAGACATGACTGAGCAACTGAACTGAACTGAACTGAACTGATATTAATATTAAGGCAAAAGGAGGCGGCCTTCTGCCATAGGAAAGAAAATAATATACACTGTTATGAACATTTGTTTTGATGATATGGATTTATTATAAAAAACAATCAAGATTAACCTCCATAGGAAGTTGTTCTTTAGAACCACACTGAAAAAATTAATTACATAAAACTAAAATCAGTCTTTGGCAGGTATTTTCTAACACCAAAAGTCTGTGTTATATAATTGCACAAAACAAGTCAGCTAGTTTAATTTTACGCTTACTTCTGCCTGCTAGGGACAGAGGAATACTGTGCTTTTTAGAATGAAATTATCCACAGGAGCCTTTACTGGTTTTTTTAGACACTGGTGGGATACTGCTTCAGCTGTTTTGAACACTTTCCAAGCCTAAGTGTTTTGTGTAGAATACCAGGGCCTCGGTGGACTTTGTTCATGTGCTGGAGACGATCCAAAGCTAATTCCTGAAGTCAATCCTGCCTTTGTCAGCTGGGCTCAGGTGGCCCATCTCTGGGGTGGATGTAACCTTCCATTCTGGGCCACATGGCAACCATAACAATACACATTTGTTGAACACATCCTTTGGCAGGCATCCTGCTGCGTAGTAGTTGAGTTGCTTAAACACCAGCTCTGCCATCTGCTCTCCTGATTACACAGCGGAAGGATCCTTTAGCAGCCAGGACCTGACAGTCCTAGCCTCCTGGGCTTCATCAGAAGTCAACTGCCAGTGGTTTGTTCTTTGCTTCCTATCATGTGCCCAGATGAGAGAAGTGATAACTGGAGGAAATCATTTGCATTGTCTTTATCCCTCTGTCTACTCTAGGTATCTGTCTTTCTATTTTGGTCCCTTGCCAGTTTACCTCCACCAAGGCACATGTTGATTCATGACCTTGTTTATTTTCCTTTTCAATTGGCAATTATTATAAGAAACTGCCATTTGGAGTTTATTATTGAATTTACTACAAAAAGATAGAAGACATAAATTTAGCAAATATTTATTGAGTGTGTATAGTGCATTCCAGAAAGTGCTTGTCCTTGAAGCTGTAGCCCCTGTCATCACCACGAGGATTGCTGTGCAGTGGGACACAGCGTGGGCTAAGAGCACAGAGGTGGGAAGGACTGATTTTTGTCTTAGAAAATCAAAGACATTTCATTAAGAAGGTAACATTTCCATTGGGTTTGGGAGGATGTATAGGAGTTTCCCAGAAGAGGATGGTGAGGATAGGAGAAACTTTAGGCAAAAGGATGGAGCATGTGCAAAGGCATGTTATCTTATATTATGCAAGGATGTGGTGTGTCCAGGAAAATGGGAGAAATTCAGAGGATCAGCATATGGTATGACAGCACAGGGCTGGAAAGGTTGGTCCAAAAAGATAGTGAAGGCCTTTGTAGATGGTGCTAAGGATGTTGGGTTTCATCCCAGTCACTCAAAGATATAATAAAATATATAGAGAGAAATAAGTGCAGGAAGGCATTAGAGAGGGAAAAGGAACCTGGTTTAAGCAGGCGAGATGAATCATATATTGTTTGGTTCAAGAGCCATTTCTGTAGTGACCTGGAGACTATGGGCTTCTCTGGTGGCTCAGTGGTAAAGAATCCACCTGCCAGTCCCTGCAAATGCAGGAGATCTGAGTTTGATCCCTGGGTCTGAAAGATCCCTGAGAAGGAAATGGCAATCCACTCCAGTATTCTTGCCTGGGAACTCCCATGGATAGAGGAGCCTGGCAGGCTACAGTCCATGGGATCACAAAGAGTCAGACACAACTTAGGGGCTAAACAATAACAAAAACAAATATTAATGTTTTATAGTTAATAAAAAGGCAAGGGTTATTTATTATATCAGCCAATTCTTCTAAAATCTTATGTAAGGCATTGCATTGTGTAAACTACTGTGCTAAGAAAACTTTGTTTCAGTGGAGGAGCTGGCTAGAATCAAACTTAAGGCTCAGGCATAGCCATCATTCTGTTTCCCACGTGCTACACCATCATATGTAAATGATCGAAGTAAGTATTATTATCACAGTTTTTGAAATGAAGAAACTAAAGTATGAAGAGCATAAGGGAGGTACCTCAGGCCTTGTATTTGACTAACAGAAAGGCCTGGGATACTGCCCTTATCATCACACTTTAGTTTCTTCATTTCAAAAATCGTGACAATAATACTTACTTCACACTGATGATTAAAAGAGCCAGTGTCTGTAAACCACTTAACATATCATTATTATCATTATTTTCAGGAAGATATTAATTTTCAGAAAAAAAACATGATTCTACATTAATTGAAAAATATACTAGAAATATTTCCACAGGTATATTGGCAGTCTTGGCAAACTGTGCCAATCAATAGAATCATTTATTAATTTATACTTGCGTGGACTTGTATGTAGAGTTATATTTTAAAAGCAACAAACTCACATGTGACATTCCTAGCCAAACACCAGCCAGGAAAAAAGACTATTTCTCAAGAATGCTGATGCTTAAGGAAATACACTCCCTTTTTTGGACACAAGGGCTTCATTATTGGTCAAGTAATAATTGGAAAGCTCTCGATGGAAAACAGTATGGAATAAGACCTTTGGAATATATAAATGCAGTGCAGACAGAGTTACCTTGGTAAATATCAGGTTGAGAGTCACCCTGGTAAATGTCCCAAGGCTCGGGATGGGAGGAATCTAATTTTTCCCTGCATTGGCAGGCAGAATTTTTACTGCTGAGTCACCAGGAAAGCCCATAGTCTTTGCCAATGAGGCTGAGATTCCCATCCTGTTGCTGCTGCCGAAGAGCAGAGAGGACACCATTTGATGCCTTTGTCCTCCTTGTAGGATCTTGCACTTAGATTCAGCAAGGACAAGGTCAGGTGGAGGGTGCAGATGTGGAACCCTGTGGGCAAGCAGGCAATTTTGGTTGTTGTAACAGCTCAGTACATAGCTCAGGGACCAGCGGGCTCCTCCCAAGGAAACCAGAGGAGGTCTGGCCACATGGAGCTGCAGCGGAGGCCACATCGAGCAGCTGCAGTGAGGGGGGTGGAAATTCTTAGCTCCTAGGTCTCTATTAGATAGCAGAGCTTTTCCTCCCTCAAGAACTTGGTCCACCATTTGTGCCATAGGCATGCAGATGTCTCCAAGAGTGTAGACTCTCCTGCCTTTCCTTACATGGCTTATGTGAGCACACCCTGAGTTTCTCGTGAAACATGGAGTCTGCTCCTGTAGTACTGATGGTGCTGGAATGATTTGGCTGAAGAGAGTAAATTTCATGCATCTGGGGTAGTGAGATAGTCCTTTCCTGACCTGTGCATGGTATTCTAAACAGCAGAGTAAGGCACCTTGCTAAGATAAGGAAAGATCTGGGAAGCAGATGCATGATGGCTGCGTGGGTACATTCATATTTTTTGTAGTCACTGGGGTACATTTTCTTTCATTGAAGAAAAATGAGTGATATATTTTCCTTACTGCTTAGTTCACGTACCAAATTTCCTGAGGCTTTTCCCATTTTAGTTTATGCAGAGAACCCATGTCCCCTGTAACTCCTAAAAGAATGTAGCAAGAGTGAAATATACCAGTTATTACCACATTTTAGGCTTTTAATGTTTTGTTTTGGTGTTTCCTTAGTTTGTTCTCACTCTAAGTAAGTCATATCTGTATTCCTGGCAAAACCACTGACAAACAAAGGAATATAATGTGTTTTCCGTAGCCCTATATCTTCATTCACTATACTTTGTTGGACATTCCTGACTGTGATTAACATGATATGCGTGCCTGTGTGCTAAGTCACATCAGTCTTTTCTGACTCTCTGCCCACCAGGGCTTCTCCAGGCTCCTCTGTTTATGGGATTCTCCAGGCAAAAGTACTGGAGTGGGTTACCATGCCCTTCTCCAAGGCATCTTGCCAATCCAGGGATCACACATCTCCTATGTCTCCTGAATTGGCAGGCAGGTTCTTTACCACTAGCACCAATATAAAATAAACTGATGTAAATAAAATGCAAAACTAAAGGCTCCTGTATATCCCTGGTGGAGTTTCCTGCCTGTCTTAAAAGCCTCACCTAGGAATGAGGCTTTTCCTCATCTGGAATCTTCAAAGTCCAGATCAAATGCTACCAACTTCAGAAAGCCTTTTCTGCTCCCCATAAGCAGATCTTATTTTCTTCCTGCTGGGATCTCCTGGTTCATTCTTTTCCTGCGTCACTCATTTAGCAGTCATCTCCCATTCTCCTTGAGGGTTACTTGGTTGTGTATTTACATAAAAATGTATAGTAATCTCCTAACATGAGGGCTTTTTTTTATTTTTTAAATGAGTCTTTGTGTTTTCCACCCTGCTCAGCACAAACAGGAATCCAGGAAGTATTTTTTTTTATGTGATGATATTTCTGTCTTGATTAATCAAAAATGACATTCATGAGTGCTCATTCACTCATTGTGTCCAACTCTTTGTGACCTCATGGACTGTAGCCCTGTTTTGTTCCTCTGTGCATGGGATTTTCAGGGCAAGAATACTGGAGTGGGTTGCCATTTCCTACCCCAAATCAAAAATGGATTCAACCCTTCTTCTTTGCCAGGGATATGATGTGAAAAAGGCAGAGATGGTCTTGTCTTTGATAGGAAATAATGATGTCCTCCTTCTTTCCCCTCTATGGCTGGATGTTGGGAAATAGAGTGGGAAAAGGTAGGTAGAGGCTGGAAGGGAAAGGAAAATGGAGTAGTTCCAAAAGACACGATGGGTTTGTGGGAAAGTGTGCATTGCCTCTGTTTTCCTTTTCACAGTAAAATTTTAAAAGTTGAAAATATTAGCTCTCAAGTAAATCCCCTGCTGGTGTTCTAGTTCCAACTCTGCTTTTTCTCTGGGTGACCTTGGAATTGTTATTTAATCTCACTGAGGCTCAATTTACACTATTATGAGAATCCACCACATCAAATTAGATGATGTCGGGTGTCTACTCACAATATGCACTTTTGTGGGTGCTTAGTGATTTTGTTATTACTGCTAGTTGCTCTTGTGTTTACATGCTTGACTCTCAGGAGGGGAGGTCCAGGACCGCCTGGAAGAGGGCAGAGGTAGCCCAGGCTGGGGATTTGCTCAGAGGCTTCCTTTCCCAAGTGGCTGGCTTCAGCTTCCTGAACAACTCTGAAGGCTATCCTGGAATCTTCCATATCTGGATTTCATCTGATATCTGTGGGTTCCCATCGCTCAACTTCTGCTGGGAATCCTTTTGCCCACTATTAGCCTTACTAGATGGGAGAATATGTGAAAGGAAAGAGAAATTTATATTCCTTTGGTTTCCTGGATCTAGGTTTTGTTGTTATTTAGTTGCTAAGTCATGTCTGCCTCTTTTGCGAACTCATGGACTGTAGCCTGCCAGGCTCCTCTGTCCTTGGAATTTCCCAGCAAGAATAATGGAGTGGGTTACCATACCCTTCTCCAGGGGATCTTCCTGACCCAGGGATTGTACCTGCATCCCCTGAATTGGCAGGCAGATTCTTTACCACTTAGCCTCCAGGGAAGACTGGTTTTAGGTTTATTTAGATCTGAAGTGAAAAATCCTGTTCAGTATTTTCTGGGTTAAACTTTCCCATCTAGAACTTTTTTTCTCAAATACTAACAAAATGGATTTTCTTTCTCCCCTACCCTCTCTTGTTAATAGGGTGCTGAGAAAATTTTGTCAATGAACGAATCAGGAGAACTGCAAGACCTCTTAACCAAAATTGAGGTAATTGTGCTTTTAGCAACTTATTTTCAGTAATCAAAATGTTCAACACATTCTGATTGTAATTGAGTTTCCCTAATTGAATTTTTCCCTGCATGTTCTTACAAATATGTAACAGGATACGTGTGGCAGTTTTAATTTGCTACCACCTGCCGTGAGGTTTTCTCCAGCTAGAGTGACTTAGTGTTAGTGTCTAACAACCTCATAGTATTAGGTGAAAATTCCAGTCAGCTTTATTAGAACCTAATTCTCTGTTATAGAGATGTTGATGAGGTATTTCAAGTCAGGCCATTGTCTGGAAGCACAAATAACGGTTTTTATGTAAATTATTTTCATTTTCCCCAAAGATTGGCTCACCATTTCTAAAGATAACAGAAAAACTTATTTCTCCAACTGTGTACCTTTTAATTTTGTTCCTGTACTTGTAATTACAACATCTCAGAAATATTTATTTGGATATATAATGTATCAAATCAGTATACACCCAGAAAGTCCTTAATATCTCTCAATTTTACCAGCCTATTTCTCTCTGTATGTAGAATTAAATTCTATATATTTTATAGCCTAACTGGGTCATCTTGAGAGTGAAAAAGGTGCATTAGTAATTTTTCTGGGACAGTGAACATGACTCAGATTTTCCCAGGTGAACCATGCAATGTGGTTACATGGATTGGGTGTGCCATGGGCAGCTCTTTTTCCCAGTCTCCTTTGCTGACCTCTTTCCTGATTTTCTTCCATTCCTTCCACTTCATGGCTTCTTACTCCGTTCCCTATTGTTCCATTGCCTCATTCTCTTCCACCGTCATCAAGGCCCCTCTGTGGCATCGCATCTTTCCTACATCATTCCAGATTTTTCCCACCTTCTCATTCTTGTATCCCTCTTCTCTGGTGTTTATCACAGTCATTTAATTTTTCTTACCCCTTTTCTTTGAACATTTGAGTCGTGTCCCAAATGAACTATATGCTCCTTGGTGTTAGGAATCATGTTTTATTCATATTGTAATCTTGCCCAGAAGAACAAACACAATGATGGTGTGTGCTTCATAACCTAAAGCTCCTCTCAGCTCTAAAATCTGTATAGATGGATTTGTTTCTTTCCTTTTGTCCCTACATTCTACTCCAGTCCCATCAATTTGATGAAACCATCAATTTGGTTAATGTGTCCCTTTTAATTTAAGTGATTTAACTCAATGTGTATTATTAGTTTCTCTGCATACTTTTATTTATACAAATGATGTTATATAACACACCTAATTGTGTTTCAAATTCCTTTCTATAGGCACTAGGCTTTTACGAACCTATTATTACTACGCGAACCTTTCATCTCTTTTTTTAAATTGCTTCACACTTCTCCATGACAGTACAATTGAATCCAGCTTTCTTTGATGATGGAGATGTTTTTACTGTATCCTACCCAACATAGTAGTCACTGGATGCATGTGGCTACTGAGCACTTAAAGAATAGTTAGTGTGCCTGAAGAACTGAATTTTTAATTTTATTTAACTCTATTTGATTTAAACTCAAATCAAATAAAAATTTTAAATAAATAATATAATTAATCATATCTGACAAATAGCTTATATTTTGGACAGTGCAGCTGCACTTAGCTCACACACTATTTTTTATCTACTCATCCACTCATGTCCTCTAACTGCTCCTTCAAATAAAGTGCTGCAAGGAGTAACCTTGATCACATTCGTTTGTGAATTTCTCTGAGAGTAGAAATCACTAGATAACAGCTTATGCATATCCCCAGTTTTCCAGGTAGTGCCAGATGGCTCTTCATTATGTTTGTACCATCCAATACTCCCTCCTACAGAGAAAGAGGTTTCCTATGTTCTCACATTCCCCACAATGTTTTACATTGTTCCATTTTTGCCAAGGTAGTAGGGATAAAAATATATAGCCTTATCATTTTAATAATGTTTTTCTGATAACCATTGAGTTTGGGCATTTCTTTGTATGCGTGTTGAAATTTTAAATTTCTTCTTCTATATGTTGTATATTACCATAAAGCGTCTGCCTACAATGCGGGAGACCCGGGTTTGATCCCTGGATCGGGAAGATCCCTGGAGAAGGAAATGGCAACACACTCCAGTTCTCTTGCCTGGAAAATCCCATGGACAGAGGAGCCTGGTAGTTTACAGTTCATGGGGTCACAGAGTCGGACACAACTGAGCAACTTCACTTTCTTTCTTTCTTTTCTTTATGTTATATATTCTTATCCTTTCCCATTAAAAATCTTGGAATTTTTGCTGTTGTTGACTTTCAGAGGATCCTTCTATAGTCTAGATGTTAACTTTTTGTTGGTTTTAAATACTGTCAATATTTTCTTCTCTATTTTTAGATTCTTTCTTGGTGTCCTTCATCCAATATAAACCTTCTGATATAATCTAACCCACCATTTTTCCTTACTTTTGTGCTTTTTAACTTTTATTTATGAAGTATGTGTCTGTCTTAAGGTCAGAAGATATCAGCCTACATTTTCTTCTATTCACTTTATACTTGTTAATATCTGGTTCTTTCATTAATGGAGGATCCATTTCCATTTTCTTATACATAGTGAGATTTCCAGCATCCTCTATTAAATAATGTATTATTTATTTATTGCTTTGTTCTGCCAATTTTCAGTTCAGTTAAGTCAAGCAGTCATGTCTGACTCTTTGCGACCCCATGGACTACAGCACACCAGGCCTCCCTGTCCATCACTAACTTCCGGAGTTTACTCAGACTTATGTCCATTGAGTTGGTGATGCCATCCAACCATCTCATCCTCTGTTGTCCCCTTCTCCTCTTGCCTTCAATCTTTCCCAGCATTAGGGTCTTTTCAAATGAGTCAGTTCTTCACATCAGGTGGCAAAGTATTGGAGCTTCAGCTTTAGCATCAGTCCTTCCAATGAATATTCAGGACTGATTTCCTTTAGGATGAACTGGTTGGATCTCCTTGCAGTCCAAGGGACTCTCAAGAGTCTTCTCCAGCACCACAGTTCAAAAGCATCAATTCTCAGCACTCAGGTTTCTTTATAGTCCAACTCTCACATCCATACAGGTGAGAAAATGGATGGAATTTTCTATTTTCTACTGGAAAAATGATAGCTTTGACTAGATGGACCTTTGTTGGCAAAGGAATGTCTCTGCTTTTTAATATGCTGTCTAGGTTGATCATAACTTTCCTTCTAAGGAGTAAGCATCTTTTAATTTCATGGCTGCAGTCACCATCTGCAGTGATTTTGGAGCCCAAGAAAATAAAGTCTGTCACTGTTTCCACTGTTTTTCCAACTATTTGCCATAAAGTAATGGGACTGGATGCCATATTCTTAGTTTTCTGAATGTTGAGCTTTAAACCAACTTTTTCACTCTCCTCTTTCACTTTCATCAAGAGGCTCTTTAGTTCTTCTTCACTTTCTGCCATAAGGGTGGTGCTATCTGCATATCTGAGGTTATTGATATTTCTCCTGGCAATCTTGATTCCAGCTTGTGCTTCATCCACTCCAGCATTTTGCATGATGTATTCTGCATATAAGTTAAAATAAGCAGGGTGACAATATACATCTTGACATACCCCTTTCCCTATTTGGAACCAGTCTGTTGTTCCATGTCCACTTCTAACTGTTGCTTCTTGACCTGTATACAAATTTCTCAGGAGGCAGGTCAGGTGGTCTGGTATTCCCATCTCTTGAAGAATTTTCCACAGTGTGTTGTGATCCACACAGTCAAAGGCTTTGGCATAGTCAATAAAGTAGAAGTAGATGTTTTTCTGGAACTCTCTTGCTTTTTCAATAATCCAATGAATGTTCACTGCCAATTTTATAGTAAATCCCCATATATGTTCAGGTCTTTGTCTGAGCTTTCTAATAATTTCCACTGATCTGTTTGTTCTTGTTTTACCAATATTGTACTATTTTTATTCCTGTGGTTTGATAGCACCTTTTAGGATCCTATAGAGTGAATGTCCCTCATTACTCTTCTTTTTAAAGATTGATGATTTATCTTAGCTATTCCTGGACTTTTTTCCTTTGAGTCTATAATTCCTTCATTTGGCAACTTGATTAATACTATCATGCTATATATTAATATAACCTCTCTCTCTCAGCTCAAAGAATCTTGGAAAGAGGATTTTATTCTCTTCATTAAGTCTGTCTCAATTCTACAGATGCCATAAATAATTCAGAAACATTTAAGTCTATTCTTAATGTTGAAATACAATGGTATGGTACTGGCTTATACCATTCGTAGGAGTTGTAAGAGCTATAACTCTGTTGGGCTGCTTTGCCCATATAAGAAAACTGGTAGAGAATTTGCAGCCATCCAGATATCCCTAAACTGCCTGTGAAGGAGCTAGGGTTTAAACAAACTTACCCAGGGAAAGAGACTAGCCTTGGAGAAGCAGTTGGAAGAACCAGGAAAAGCAGACAAAAGACAAGATTCATATCCAAGCACATCCAATTCTTCTGATGTTAGCTTTTGGCAATAAAACAGGAGTTAAATATTCCTGAGGTAGGAAACACTGGATTTCTTTCTAAGTAGCCAGTACTGTTCCTATTCCGGTATTATATGTGTTAAGTTATTCAAACCTCAAAATAACACTGCAAGGTGGGTTCTGTTACTGTCTTTGTTTTTCAGACAAGGCAGTGGAGGCCCAGATGTTTAGGTTAGTTGCTCCAGACCTTGTAAATAGTGTTTGACTCAAGATTCTAATCCTGACTCCTTGAATCTGTGAACCATAAATCTGTGCTGCCTTCACTCTCAAATTAAGTGGCAAGTTGGTATCTGGGAAACCTGACCATATGTGACAGGACCCAGGTGAGAAGTTTACTGGGAGACAGGCAGAGTATTAGGTCCAGGGAACAGACTGGATTTGTAACATTTGGCTCTTATGCTAGTATGGCATTGAACAGGAAATGGGCAAATAGGCAATACCTTTAGAGAGAAACCAGAGAGCTCGTACCAAGTTCTAATTTGCTGTTACTAGGGTGCTGCATGGCAGACTGTGACTCTCCTGGTCTTTGTGATTCAGGCCCCAGTTTCTAACAATTACCCCAGTAGTGGAGAGGAAAGCGGCTTAGTGGCTGCAGCTGGGCCCTCAAAAATGGTGTCAGCAAGTCATCTCAAGTTTTCTGGCCTAAGAATTTTAGCATACGTCCCGCCCAAGTAAAACTTTCCCTGGAAACCTGAGGAGGCATTATTTGCTGATGTGACTTGTCAGTGGCTTCAAACATGGGTAGCAGAAGCAAGTGAAATATAGCAATAGCTGCTACAAGACTTGGGTTCAATAAGGCTAGCTGAAAGAAGATTAAATAACTTATTTTATGTAAGCGAATGCTTGGGTGCAAAGGATGAATAACACCACCATTTGGGGGGTAAAATTTATTTGTATATTTACTTATATTAATAAGCAAGCTAAAGATCAAAAGAAAAGAGTGTCCAAGTATTACCCCCAAACAATAACTGAGATGGATAGCTGATCTGCTGGTACCCACACAGAGGAAGTCAGGGCAGCCCTGAGATGTATTAGCAAGCACCTTGTTATGGCAGACACTGAATTAAAAATCTCAGATGGTAGAGAAGCTCTAATGCGCTTTTCTGCCTTGTTGTTTTTCTAAAGATTCGAGCAAACATTTTGATGTCATTGCTATGAGGCTGCCAATATAGTGTTCACTTTCAGTGTTTTTTTTTTTTCCTTTTAAAGTCTGATTTGTCATTCAGGAAGAACAGAAGTAAGATTCTCAGCCACACACCAAGGATGCTGGAAATGGCACAGGCTGTCTGTGTGAGGCATTGGAGCTTTCAAAGGCTGGCCCGACCCTCCCTGGAGAGGCAACATTCTGGGTGATGTTCCCTCTCCGTGCAGTGGGTGGCCACAGCATGTTCAGAGGTTACAGCAGCAGAGTACCACCTACTTACCTAGGTGATCAGGCCATGTGCTCTGGGTGCCTCTTTCTGAAATTGGAACATCTTTTAAAATAGGGTTGTGGCTGTACATCCCATTGGATCAAGAATCAGATTCACAAATCTAGCTTATATATTTAGGAATATAACAACAAATTTCGACTGTGTCAGCTTTTCATAACTCTGCAAATCAAGGATCAGAAACGATTCTGCTTATTAATGGCTTGATCAGACAGGGAATAGCCTCCTAGGCACTTAACGAGCATTTGCTGAATTAAATCTTTGTTCAGTTCAGTTCAGTTTAGTTCAGTTGCTCAGTCATGTCTGACTCTTTGCAGCCCCGTGAACTGCAGCACGCCAGGCCTTCCTGTCCATCACCAACTCCCAGAGTTTACCCAAACCCATGTCCGTTGAGTCGGTGATGCCATCCAACCATCTCATCCTCTGTTGTCTCCTCCTCCTCCTGCCTTCAATCTTTCCCAGCATCAGGGTCTTTTCAAAGGAGTCAGTTCTTTGTATCAGGTGGCCAAAGTACTGGAGTTTCAGATTCAGCATCAGTCCTTCCAATGAACACTCAGGACTGATCTCCTTTAGGATGGACTTGTTAGATCTCCTTGCAGTCCAAGGGACTCTCAAGAGTCTTCTCCAACATCATAGTTCAAAAGCATCAATTCTTCGGTGCTCAGCTTTCTTCACAGTCCAACTCTCACATCCATATGTGACCACTGGAAAAACCATAGCCTTGACTAGACGGACCTTTGTTGACAAAGTAATGTCTCTGCTTTTTAATATGCTGTCTAGGTTGGTCATAACTTTCCTTCCAAGGAGTAAGCATCTTTTAATTTCATGGCTGCAATCACCATCTGCAGTGATTTTGGAGCCCAGAAAAGTAGTCAGCCACTGTTTCCACTGTTTCCCCATCTATTTGCCATGAAGTGATGGGACCAGATGCCATGATCGTAGTTTCCTGAATGTTGAGCTTAAAGCCAACTTTAAATTGTTGACTATAGTTTAGAACAAAATACATAGACAAAGGTGGATCATCCAGAGATGACTGTATGCCAAGTGTTCACTTTTGTGACAATCTATTATGTGGAGTGAGTCTGCTTCATAGATAACCTGGATGAGGGAGTTTATGGTTACAGAGAGTCAGATAAGTTGCTTCTTCCTTGGTAGAACACTTAAGAGAGTTCCCAGTACTCCTAAAATAAGATTAGATGATCTGAGGTTAAAAATAAGAATTGCATTCATTCCTTAATCTTGAAAAAAAACACTAAATACTCTTGATCTTAGCATCCTGTTTCTGCATTAGAGAACAGCAAAAAGCTCTTTGTATTTATGAAATTTGAGTTTGTGCCACAAAAGAAACCCATTTCACAATCATTCATGAACTCCACTCTTATCCTCTAGTCCTTTGTTTAAGGCTAGGGAATTCTTGGAGGCTTCAATTTAGATGACTGTGGTATGGAGTGAATATATTCAAAGACCACAGATAAATTCCCTAAAATAAAATTAATATATAAATACTAAAAGCTACATCATAATTTTTATATGGAATCACACAAACAGGCCAAAAGAGAGAAGAAAGAAAGAAAGAGAAGTCGCTCAGTTGTGTCTGACTCTTTGTGACCCCATGAATCGCAGCACGCCAGGCCTCCCTGTCCATCACCAACTCCAGGAGTTCACTCAAACTCATATCCATCCAGTCGGTGATGCCATCCAGCCATCTCATCCTCTGTCATCCCCTTCTCCTCCTGCCCCCAATCCCTCCCAGCATCAGAGTCTTTTCCAATGAGTCAACTCTTTGCATGAGGTGGCCAAAGTACTGGAGTTTCAGCTTTAGCATCATTCCTTCCAAAGAACACCCAGGACTGATCTCCTTTAGAATGGACTGGTTGGATCACCTTGCAGTCCGAGGGACTCTCAAAAGTCTTCTCCAACACCACAGTTCAAGAGCATCAATTCTTCGTCCATGGGATTTTCCAGGCAAGAGTACTCGAGTGAGCTGCCGTTGCCTTCTCCAGGATATCTTCCCAACCCAGTATCCTGCACTGTGGACAGATACTTTACCAGCTGAGCCACCAGGGAGCCAAGGCCATCCTCAAATAATGCAGAATCTCTACAGTGCTATGATGAGATCTGCCTTCTACTTGATTGTTGAGAAGATTTAGAGTGAATTCATATAAAGTGAATAGAAAATTGCCTGGTTTGTAATAGCCACTTGATAAGATTAGTCATTGTTAGTCAATATTTCACTAATAAATCCTTATTTGTAGCTGAGAGCTATTTATTAAAAGAACAGGGAAATTCTTGCTCATGGCTGTATCTCCTATGCCATACTCAGTGCCTAGCAATGTAAACTTATTTGTGGAATGAGCCCACTGGGTTTATTTTTTTTTAAGTCCCTGGCCAAGAATAGATGAACAGATAGAGATAAAAGGGAAGATGATTTCTTACTCCTTTTTTCCGAAATTCCACCTCTAAAGAGTCAGCTATGACTGAGCACAAGCACTGCTGCTATCCCTAAGGAACATGCCTCCATCCAAACCGCTGTGAGGAGGAGGGGCATTCTGAAGATTCAGCACTCTTACTGGGTGCTGTTATCAATCAGGTCTGCCTGGTTTGTAGCTTTGCTGGGTGTCAGGACACTGAAGAGCTACTCTAGATTTCTTACCTGTTTGAAGATCAAATTGTCTATAGTCAACTTCTTTACTGAAAGTGGAAATCTGTTTTCAAATTTCTCTGTGATCTGAGCATTCACTTTTACTCATTAAAAATCTTTGTCTCATCATTTGTAAAATGATGTCTCTATTACATCAGATACTGGATATAGACTCTTGTTGAGCTGCAGCCTTCCGGCCTGCAGTTACTATATTTGCTGAAGAAAGAGCCCAGAGTCAGTGACAGACACATCAGCAGTTTAATAGATGGGAGATCTTACACATCTTTCTTACAAGAAAGAAAGCTGAACACTGAAGAATTGATGCTTTTGAGCTGTGGTGTTGGAGAAGACTGTTGAGAGTCCTTTGGACTACAAGGAGATCAAGCCAGTCCATCCTAAAGGAAATCAACCCTGAGTATTCATTAGAAGGACTGATGCTGAAGCTCTAATACTTTGGCCACCTGATAAAAAGAGCTGACTTATTAGAAAAAAGACCCTGATGCTGGGAAAGGTTGAAGGCAGGAGGAGAAGGGGATGATAGAGGATGAGATAGTTGGATGACATCACCAACTCAATGGACGTGAGTTTGAGCAAACTCTGGGAGATGGTGAAGGATAGGGAAGCCTGGCATGCTGTAGTCCACAGGGTTGCAAAGAGTCAGACATGACTGACTAAACAACAACACCACATCTGAAGCAGAAGGGTCCTGGAGCAACATCCCACTGCTGGGAGGCAGATGGCAGGCTGGACACAGCAGCAGAGCTCTTCACTACCAGGAGGAAGAAGGAGACTACCAGCTATAGGGAGAAATGCTGTAGATTGGCTCATTGGTTACTAGGGAAATCAGCAGAGGAGGATTTCCTCTTTTATCCCCTTAGGCTATGTACCCTCCTGGGGCAGAGTTCTTCCCTTCATTAAGCTGTCAAAGGGGAGCCATTCTCATCTAAAGATTAGAACAATGACAAACTTGGGTGAGGGACAAGTGTATAGGTATTTACTAATCAGGCTCTACAATTAAGAGGAAAATCAGGCGCTTCCTTGGTGGTCCCAGTGGTTAATTAAGAATCCACCTGCCAATGCAGAGACACTGATTCAACTCCTGGTCCAGGAGGATGCCACATCCCTTGGGGCAACTAAGGCCGTGAGCCACAATTACTGAGTCCAGGTGCAGCAACTACTGAGGCCAATGTGCCTGGAGCCCATGCTTTGAAGCAACAGAAGCCACTGCCATGAGAAGCTCATGCATTGCAATGAGTAGCCCCCACTTGATGCAACTAGAGAAAGGCTATATGCAGCAACGAAGACCCAGTGCAGCCAAAAAAAAAAAAAAAAGAATAAATAAACAAAGTTTTTAAAAATCAAGGAAGGTCAGTCATGCAAGTAGAGTGTAGGTGAAGCAGAGACTAATGAGCAGCAGATGTAGGGAGCAAGAGAACAGCCATGTGGAGTGGCCTGACTATACAGCTTTACGTGGTGGGTAAGCCATTCTTTTCTCTCCCAAGTTTATGGCTAAAAGGCTGAATTTTCTTGAGAGTGGAAATGGCCTCAGAATCTTTCCAATGCTGTGATCCAAGACATCAGAATTCACGTGTGAATCAAAATGCATTTACTCTCCTTTTCTTACAGTGGCAAGGCTTTAGACCAGAAGACCAAGTATAGAAGTGGTGTTTAAATAAAATGACTATATTAGTGGTAGAAAATGACTGTGTTATGTGACCACAAACAATTTAGCTTGAGGCAGCAGTTAATAGAAGTCTCTTCAGATTAGGATTTATTAATAAAATAATGGCTATTAACTGCTAGCCTTACTGAGTAGCTACTATGTGTTAGACAGTATTCTATTCACTTCATATGAATTTACTCATTAAATTGTCTCAACAACCGTATAAGTAAAAGACAAATTTTACCATAGCATTGCATAATTCTGACAAAGTTGTTTTAGGATGACCTTGGTCTATCTGTGATTCTCTTTAAAATGGACACTGTGGCTTTTAGTGTTTATATATTAACTTCATTTTAGGAAGTTTATGTGTTCCAAGTTGCACAGAAGTTATTAAATAGCAGATTCATCATATATTTAACATTTGATATTTTGGCCCTTTGAAAGTAATCTTTGTAAGTCATGTTCCAGGCCCAAGATATAAGATAATGTTACCAAACCAAATTTGGGTCCACTTGTGCAAACAGTAAACCCAATCTACTCAGACCAGATTGTGGTGAAGGAAAATACAGCATTTATTGTGAGGCATCCAGGGTGGGGCCAAGAAGGAAGTATGGACTGCTCACATTTGAATTCCCCAGTGACTTTCAAGGAAGGGTTTTTAAAGATAAAAGGAGGGAGAGGGTCATAGGATGCTTGATCAGCTCATGGACATCCACCTGATTGGTTGGTGGTGAGGTGACAGGGTGAGTTAACATCCTCAACCTTCTGATTCCAACCCCTCCTGGTGTCTACATACTAGTGATCAGCATGCAGTTCACTTCTTCCACTTGAGGCTGCCCTGGTGGCTCAGATGGTGAAGAATCCACCTCCAATGCACAAGACTGGGATTTGATCCTTGGATCAGGAAGATCACTTGGAGAAGGGAATGGCTACCCACTCCAGTATTATTGCCTGGAGAATTCTAAGGGCAGAGGAGCCTGGGGGGCGGGGGGGGGGGGTCCAGTCCATAAGGCTGCAAAGAGTCTGATGTGACTGAGAAACTAACACTTGATGTGGCAAGGTGTGGGTGGGAATCTTAGTATCTGCAGAACAGTTCAGGGATATGGCTCAGGATATTATCTTTTGCCCTTGAGGAGTAACAAAAGGAGTTGACTTTCATGGTTAAACTATTATTGTTTTGTTTAGCCTGACTGTTTTCATTTGTTTCTGCATTTTTTTCACTTTTCTGATTAAATTTTCTCTTTGGAACTCAGGGAAGGCTAGGAGGCTAAAGCTTTTCTATAAACAAGAGGTGGGGGATGAGGTAGGAAGGTGTTTGTCCCCAGGAAAGCCTTATAGGGTTCTGCTTGGTTTCAATAATTTTTAATTTGGTTGTGCGTTTATTATTATCATTATTTCTCTGTGTTAAAAGCCTGGTAATTGGAGTAAGTGACATAGATGGTGAATGAGCCTAGGAAACTCCCTAGCACTCAAATTCATTCTAACTTTGTTGTTCTTTGCTTGCCAGCACGAATGTATTTTATGGCAAAATCTTATGCTATTGAAGAATTTAAAAATATTGAAATGTTTATACTAGTTGTTAAGGTTTATCAGTCCAGTTCAGTTCAGTTGCTCAGTCGTGTCCGACTCTTTGCAACCCCATGAACTGCAGCACGCCGGGTCTCCCTGTCCATCACCAACACCCGGAGTTCACTCAAACTCATGTCCATCAAGTCAGTGATGCCATCCAGCCATCTCATCCTCTGTCGTCCCCTTCTCCTCCTGTCCCCAATCCCTCCCAGCATCAGAGTCTTTTCCAATGAGTCAACTCTTCACATGAGGTGGCCAAAGTACTGGAGCTTCAGCTTTAGCATCATTCCTTCCAAAGAACACCCAGGACTGATCTCCTTCAGAATGGACTGGTTGGATCTCCTTGCAGTCCAAGGGACTCTCAAGAGTCTTCTCCAACACCACAGTTCAAAAGCATCAGTTCTTCAGCACTAAGCTTTCTTCACAGTCCAACTCTCTCATCCATACATGACTACTGGAAAAACCATAGCCTTGAACAGACAGACATTTGTTGGTAAAGGAATGTCTCTGATTTTCAATATGCCATCTAGGTTGGTCATAACTTTCCTTCCAAGGAGTAAGTGTCTTTTCATTTCATGGCTGCAATCACCATCTGCAGTGATTTTGGAGCACAAAAACATTAAGTCTGACACTGTTTCCACTGTTTCCCCATCTATTTGCCATGAAGTGATGGGACCAGATGCCATGATCTTCGTTTTCTAAATGTTGAGCTTTAAGCCAACTTTTTCACTCTCCTCTTTCACTTTCATCAAGAGGCTTTTTCATTCCTCTTCACTTTCTGCCATAAGGGTGGTGTCATCTGCATATCTGAGGTTATTGATATTTCTCCTGGCAATCTTGATTCCAGCTTGTGCTTCTTCCAGCCCAGTGTTTCTCATGATGTACTCTGCATATACTGGTTAGTAAATAGCTACTACACCACGACTCCCAAGCAGCTCTCCTCTTCCATAAAAGCAACTACCCTATAAGGGTTGCCGGATAAAATATAGGATGTCTGCTTACATTTAAACCTCAATTAAATTATGAATAATTATTTTATTTTAAGTGTGTTCCATATAATCTTTGGCATATCTACACAAAAATTTATCTATGGTCTATCTGACATTCAAGTTAACTGGGCAACACATATTTTTAGTTGCAAAATTTGATGATCCCACTCTACTTGAAATCCAAACCTATTTACAATCCAGCACTAATGGGTGCCATCCTAGACTCAGGGTTTTATAAGTCCTTTCTGACTAGTTGGTGTTGTTTCTATGTAAGTCATTAAATATTTTTAACATAATCTCTGGCTTGGTTCTAACGCATGTTGAGGGCCTATCTACCTTATCATATTTTTTTCTAAAATTTGATAAGAAGAGCATTACTTACTAATTCTCTTATATTTTGTTTTTAGACTACACTCTTTCTTCGCTGCTTTTGTTTTTATTCAAAGTTTTTTTCTAAAGACATTTTAATATCATGCAAAACTATAAGTCCGATGCACCACTTTTTGGTCAACTCTTGCACAGGGAAATGACAAAAACCCAGCTACAGAGAAACTAAATTGCTACATACAATCTAACTTTTTGGTAGAGCTTTGAATCTCTACAAATTTGACGTTTCTTGTTTGTGTCCTTCAGATTAGAAATCACTACTTTCCATCAAAGTAATTCTGTTGCTAAAAATAAGATATGACATGAATGTTGCTATCTCAATCTAATAGCAAAGTCAAATGGTAACTGTAAATGAATCTTACCGAATACAGAATATGCAGCTCTGAAAAGTGGTCTGGAAATATATAAATTTTAAAGCAATCAGATCCTTAATGTTTTTTTTCCCAAAGAACAGTCCACAGGATACTGATTATGAGAAAATTGTAGATGCTTTCTAGGAAAGAATTTTTTGCTGGGAAAAAGGTGGGTTAAACCTAGTTAATTGGTTTCCTTTTCCATTGGATTTTTTGGAGACTTTATTAAGTACAATTGTGAATTTCCAGGGAAAGTCTGTATGTATGTCTAAGTATGTAAGGTATGTTTGTCTGAGTGTCTGTGTGTGCATGTGTGTGTGTATCTATATTTCCCAAGTGTATTTTGGCAATTATTCTTATCATAAAAGTTGGCTTTCAAACATTGCTGAAAGTTCCTATTTTGCAAGTCAGAAGCTTGTATTAACTCCCATTCTCTTTGTATTCATTCTGTAACGGCTCCTAAGCTCCCACCAGCAGATGGTTGCCATGTGTGGACTCCAGCAGAGGTTATATGTTCAAAAAAGAGAATGGAAATGTGTATGGAAATTTTTCCTTAACATGCTGGCTCAGTATAAAGAATTCATTTGCAAATGCAGGAGACCTACAGTTCAATCCCTAGGTCAGGAAGCTCCGCTGCAGAAGGAACTGGCAACCCATTCCAGTATTCTTGCCTGCAAAATCCCATGAACAGAGGAACCTGGGGGGCTATAGTTCACGGGGTAGCAAAAGAGTTGGACACGACTTGACTAAACAACAGCAACAACAACAACAGCATGCTTCCTAGTTAATTTCATTATGCTGTAATGGGTACTTTATTTTTACTTGAGGTAGAAAGGCTGATAGTTATGGTGGGTAATTTTATGGACTTAGGTAAGTCTCAAGATTTCTATGTCTGTTTCTTTAAATGCAAAACGAAGGTAATGATATTAGAGGAGGGCATGGCAATCCACTGCAGTATTCTTGCATGGAGAATCCCCATGGACAGAGGAGCCTGGAGGGCTACAGTCCATGGGGTTGCAAAGAGTCAGACACGACTGAGAGACTCAGCACAGCACAGCACAATGATGTTTGAATTAGTTGCTTTACATAAGAAGGTATTCTTATATGTGAAGGATGAGATGGGAGAAGATTCTATGTAGTATTTGGAAGTGCTTTTTAAAAACAAAGCATTATTTATACGTTCAATATGATGATGGATCTTCAGTTGACAGAGGCTCCTCCAATCCAGCTTTTATTTTTTGTTATTTTCCAGACTCAGTGCTGCTATTCTATAAACAAAAATACAAAACTAGGAAGTGATACTAAAAGGAAAGTTATAGTATTTTCCTTTAAGGCAAATTACCATCTTCTGAATTTCTTTGATCTGTAAATATGTGTTTTCAAATGATGTGCCCTTTAACTTAAAATGTACCAACCTTTATGCACCAAGCTTGTGCTGTTGATAGCCACCAATGAGACAATAAAGGAAATGCTAGAGAGCATTTCCTGTGCATCTATTGTATACTATAATGGTAGATGGTTGCAAGTCCTCCACCGTCATATGCTAATGTTTTATAACAGTCCAGTACAGAAAGACAGGAAGGCTGATGGCATTGTCATACTAACACAAATCCTATCCTTCTTGTCCCCTGCCACCTATCCAGAGGGTGCAGCATCCACACGAGTGTCCCTCGTGTGGAGGCTTTGGCTTTCTTCCATGCTCTGTCTGCCATGGGAGCAAGATGTCAGTGTTTCGAAACTGCTTTACAGACTCTTTCAAGGCCCTGAAGTGCACAGCTTGCAACGAGAATGGTCTTCAGCGCTGTAAGAGCTGTTTGGGTTAGACTTCACATCCACGGAGCACCTGGTTTCATTGACTGAAAGCAATAATTTGGTTTATACTTTTTTTTAATGGCTATGTTTCTGGATTAATCAATAAACTTTGTTTATTATAATTTCCTTTGTTTGGAATTTTTGCCGTGACTACTTTCATTAATGTATTAAATAAATGTTTATTCAACAGCTATTGTGTGCCAAGCCCTGTGCTAGATCCTGGTTTCTAACTGGAATTAATGGAGGACCTGCTAAAATTCCAAGATATTCAAAGTCTGATTCCCTAACTGTGTTTGATTTTTTAAAGAAAATATAAATATATCCAATGGTGTCTATCACAATGCCACCCTATTGTCTAGGATCAGTTCATTCAGCTCTACAGATGCATACATTTTATTAATATGTGAGCCTCAGCTGTAGGGAAGAAGAGAGCTCTGGTTAGTGGAAAAGAATATCTTACTTATGCTTAAGCAGTAAATTATTTTTAAAGCTGTAAAAGTAGTCTTGGGGCTGATGATATTAATGATAAATCATTAATGTTATTGAATGTATTTTTTCGTGATGATACAAAAGCTGCCAGACTTCTCTGAATTTATATTTTTAAACAGCTGTTTTCTACTATTGCCACTCTCTTGAGCTGGACACAAAATATTACATAGTTTGAACATATAGTAGAAAATGTTAGCAAAGTAGACAAAAGTAAATTTTACTATAATTATCAGCTAATACCTACCTGTACACATGTCTGTGCTCTGGTGGATTCCTTTATGAATGGTTTTTAATAAATCACCTTCACAATATCTGTGACAAGGTAATCAAAATATTTTACATCTTGGTTTTGCAAAAAGATATAAATATTTACCAAGTACTTTCTAGTCAGCCAGGCGTGGAATGCAAAACAAAGCTTTTGCTTTCATGGAGGTTACACTCTTAAGAAAGAGGAAGTATTAAACAGATAACCAGACACAGGATGAACCTTGTAACTACTACAGAAACAGTACAGGGTGCTCCGGGAATATGTAGCAGCAAGGCAAACCTGGATGAGTTAGGAAATAGTTTAAGAGTAGACTTTGTTGAGTGACTGATATTTAAACAGAGACATCATAGGTAGTTGGAAGCCAATTGGTCAAAGAGTAAGAGAGATGATATTTTAGGTAGAGAAATGGCATATTTGGGAACTCTAAGATCAGAGAAAAGTTTTTGTTTGAGGGACTGTAAGATATCCAATATGGATAGTTATAATCTGGTAATAATGGAGCAGTTTTTGGCTGAATAAGCTTTCTGCTATACACATATTTACTCTGAACAAAATAAGAAAAAACAACTGTTGAAGATATTAGAAAGCACTAAAACTAGAAAAGAATCAGAAGGATTTCAGTCACTGGAAGAAAGGAAACAAAATAAACCCTACATTTATCCAGCTTACCCTCTGAGAACACTTTCCAGTTTTCACAGAATATAGATCATAAAGTACAAAGTTACTGATTTGAAAAGATAAAACTGGAATTTGAGGCAGCAGAGTACCTGGAATTGAATGGAAAATTTTAAGAAATGAGAGAACCCAAGAGAGGGGAGCATGTAAGCTCATAAATTCCACTGAAGTCTTTAGCTGATTCCTAATGTACATACACAGAGGAAGGAAGTGTCCAGGAGGTGAAAGAATTGAGCAGAGATTTCAGCAGCTGCCTATGGTGCAAAGTAAGAATTTGGAGTTGAAGTGGTAAATAATAAATATTTCCTGAACTCTCACAAGGGCCCTATCTTAAGGCCAAGAAGTAAGGGCTATGTTGTAAAGCTCAGGGAAGAAACAAAACAGACTTGCCCTTGAAAGACCTGAAGCCAAATTTCCATGGTATTGTGATATTTTTCAGTATATGATTGCCTGCAAGAACAAAGCTCATCACCCATGGAAGAGAAAGGAATTTGCTGAATATGAAACTCTACAGCTAGCAGCACACTTAATGGTAGAATATTAAATACTTTACCCCTAAGATCAAGAAGAGTGCATGAATGTTCACTTTCAACACTTCTATTCAACATTATGATGGGGGTGCTAGATAGTGAAATAAGGCAAGAAAAAAGAAGTCATAAAAATTGGAAAAAAAAATCTCACTGTCTGTAAACAATGTGATTGTGATATAGAAAATCAAAAGGAATCTATAAACTAGTAAATTCTGGAATAAAGCTTGCAAAATAATTAGATTTGCTCTTTATAAAGAAATTAGAAATATATACAGCAACAAACAGTATAAAACTGAAACAGTACAATTTATAATAGTATCAGAAAACATCAAGTATGTGGAATACATTTTACAAAAGATGTTTGTATTTAAAATTGTCTATGTTTAAAATTATGTGGCATTCTAACATGTATACTATCATGTAAGAATTGAATCGCCAGTCTATGTCTGACACAGGATACAGCATGCTTGGGGCTGGTGCATGGGGATGACCCACAGAGATGTTATGGGGAGGGAGGTGGGAGGGGGGTTCATGTTTGGGAATGCATGTAAGAATTAAAGCTTTTAAAATTATAAAAAAAATAAAAAAAATAAAAAAATAAAATTATGACATAGATTTTACTGAGAAATTATAGAACCCAAATACATGGAGAAATATACCATAACTTCATGGATCAGAAGTCATCATTTTAAAGATGTCTACAGTTCCAAAATAATCTCAATTATAATCCTATAAAATTGTTTGTATAATCCAACCAATAATTCTAAATGTATATTATAATGCAAGCAATCTAGAATAGTCAAGAAAATTTTGAACAGAGAAAAAAGTATAGACAAAGAGATCAATGGGATAAACTAGAAAATACAGAAATAAACACACATATTAACATCAAATTGATTTCTATTGATTTTTGCCAGTTCAAGACGATGGGAAATGGAGAGTCTTTTAAACAAATAGTGCTGGAATTACTAGATTCCTATATGGAAAAATTGACCTTGAAAACTACTGCTACCACGGCTACTACCCTTAATGCTACCACACCTAGGGGTTAGAGACCAAGGTACTGCTTAACATCCCACAAAGCATAGGACCACACCTCCCCTCAAAAAAAGGTTGTCTAGTCTAGCCAATAGTGTTTAAATTGAGAAACTATTGAAATGTTAAAGCTAAATCAAGAAAATATCTTCACAATCTTGGGATAGGCAAAGATGCTTTCAACTAGTCACAAGATATCTAAGTATAAAAAAATGATAAATTGTACTTAATTAAATTTAAAATCTCTTCATTGAAAGACAATGTTTTAAAAAATGAAGATGGAAGCCACAACCATGAGAAAATAATCACAGCACAAATATCTGCCATCGGACTTATATCTACGTACGAAAGTGAAAATGTTAGTTGCTCAGTTATGTCTGACTCCTTGTGACCCCATGTACTATAACCCACCAGGCTCCTCTATCCATGGAATTCTCCAGGCAAGAATACTGGAGTGGGTTGCCATTTCCTTCTCTAGGGGATCTTCCCCAACCTAGGGGTCGAACCCAGGTCTCCTGCACTGCAGGCAGATTCTTTACCATCTGAGCCACCAAGGGAAGCCTCCCATATCATATATCTATATATATATATATATGTATTTCTGAAAAATAAATAATAAAGACAATCTAATAGATGGATAGTAGACACATCACAAAAAAATATACGTGGGTGGCCAAAAACAAAGAGAAAATACGTATCATTAATCATTGCTACTGCTACTGCTGCTAAGTTTCTCCAGTCGTGTCCGATGCTGTGTGACGCTATAGACGGCAGCCCACCAGGCTCCCCCGTCCCTGGGATTCTCCAGGCAAGAACACTAGAGTGGGCTGCCATTTCATTCTCCATTAGGGGAATGCAAATTAAAGCCACAATGGGATACTGCCATATAAAATTTAGAATGGCTAAAATTAAAAAACTGAAAACTTAAAGTTTGGTGTATATATGGGATAACTTAAATTCTCATACATTGCTAATGAGAATGCTAAATGGCATAAGCACTTAGGAAAGCCATTTGCTTGTTTCTAATAAAGGTAAACACCTGGGCTTCCCAGGTGGCACAAGTGATAAAGAATCCACCTGCCAATGCAGGAGACATGAGTTTCAGCCCTGAGTTTGGAAAATCCCTTGGAGAAGGAAATGGCAACCCACTCCAGTATCCTTGCCTGGGAAATCCATGGACGGAGGAGCCTGGCGGGCTACAGTTCTTGGGGTCACAAAGGTCAGACACGACATAGCGACTAAACAACAATAAAGGTAAGCATACTCTAGCTGTATGCTCAGCAATTTTACTCCTAGTTGTTTAGGCAACAGAAATAAAAACATACATCCACACTGTATAAAAGTTTCATGGAGGCTGTGTTCATGAGAGACAAAAAGCAGAAAGATTTCAAATGCCCACTGAGAGGAGAAATGATAAGCAATTTGTAGTATATTAATACAGGTAGACACTGCCTAGTGAATGGATGAATCTTAAAATCATTTTATGAATAAACTTGTCCAGATACAAAGGAAATGTACTATGTGATTCCACTTATATGAAGCTAAAGAATAGGAAAAATTAATTTATAGAATGGCTTCATCACAGGTGGGAGGCAACAGGAAGTTAAGTATGACCAGAATTAAGACAGTGGTACAAGTTATGGCTACTTGAGGGTAGATTTCCCCTCTGACAGGAAATAGGAAAACAGTTTCTTGCTTCAGTGAACAGTTTCTTATCACAATTTGAACACAGTTCTGAGAGCCTATCCAGAAATTTCTGACTACTCAGGCCTTGGCTGAAGTGAAAGTGTTTGTCACCCAGTTGTGTGACTCTTTGTGACCCCGCAGACTATAGCTTGCCAGGCTCCTCTGTCTATAGAATTTTCCAGGCAAGAATACTGCAGTGGGTAGCCATACCCTTCTCCAGGGGATCTTTCTGACCCAGGAATCAAACCCAGGACTTTTCTATGTTTCTGCAAGTCCAACTGTGGTCAAAATATTCTCTTGTCTGGGGTTTCAATCAGGCTGGAGAAATACATTCTAATTTTCAGGCCCCATCTTGGACTATGAATTCAGAAAAATAAAAATGCATTGATGTTCAATTGTGTTCATGAGGAATTTGGTTTCTATCTTTATTCTATTTTTCATGCACTGGCATGGAATTAAAATGTTATGTTTTCTGCTAGTTATTTGTGAGGCTCTAAAGAAGAGCACTATGAAAGAGTAATGAAATTTAAAAGAAAATCTCAGGCATCTTGTAGAATTGCAGAAGTTAATGAGAGCAACAGGCTCAGAAAATAAGCTCATAATAGCCTTATTTAAACATAAATTTGTGTTAACTTTTACAGAGAATTTGGTTTAGACACTGCACATCTATCTGTTTCAGTTTTATAATGTAAATGTGAGGTAATTAAACCTGATATATTTATTCAGCACTGTTGTCATGTGGGATTAATTAGAATATATGGGAAAGTACTTTAAAAACACTAAGTACTGTACAGAGGCATAGAATAAATTTCTAATTACCATGAAAATTATGCACCTTCAGTATATCCTTTTACTGACCAGATAAGGAAATGAACTAACATTTATTGGACACTTCTGCCTGCTTGACTTTTTAGAAGATATCTCGTTTATTTTTCACAACTGTAACAAACTGTGACTCAGAATGTTAATACATTTCTCTAAAGTCTTGAAATTTACCCAAATTTGTTGTACCCTAAGAGTCCATGTGAGCTGCCTTTACTTTGGGGATAAAATGGGAATTCAGTCAAGTAAACAGCAAAGTTGCCCCCAAATAAACATCTACAAAAATGGTAGTGTTGAAATGAAGACAAAGGTCTGTCCTATGCTTCTGTGCTCTTGTAATTTCCTCTCTGCAACTATTTGTTTATTTCAAAAGCCAGGAAATGCTGGTTGTTGGCAAAGGACATAGACTAATGTAATCAGGCTATGAACAAATATTTTAAAAATATTAAGAAGGAGAAATCAAAAGATGACACATGCCTAACAATATAAATATATGGTAATTTCTAAAATCTTCTTGTCATCCCAGGGTCTTTTTAAAACATAAATCATTGGTATCAATTACAGTTTTGTCTGGTGTTTCATGCACAAACCTTAGACATGTCAGAGACGCAAGTTTGTAGCTCCTCAAAGCAGAGTGAAAAATTTCGACTTTTTTTTTTTTGCAGGAAATATGACTATAACTTTCTTTTAGACTTGTGCATTGTTATTTTGTAGTTTCCTCACCTATAATAATTTGACAGTAATTTTTTGTTTGTACATGACTTCACAAAGTGATCTCTAAGGTATTAAACTTAGTTTCCATAGAATAAGTATATTCCTCTTTGTGCTCAGATTTAACCAGTCTATATAATATTCTGTTATAATAAACTATTATACTTAATTAATACTCAGTCATGTCCGACTTTTTGCAACCCTATGGACTATAGCCCACTATGGATAGAATTCTCTATCCATGGAATTCTCCAGGCAAGAATAGTGGAGTGGGTTGCCATTCCCTTTTCCAGGGGATCTTCCTGACCCAGGGATGGAACCTGGGTCTCCTGCATTGCAGGCAGATTATTTACTGTCTGAGTCACCAGGGAAGCCCTAATGTTTTTTACTTATATAATTATACAGACAATTATAAACCAAGCTGTAAGGCAACAGATTTGGGAAGAAACAAAGGACGCTTAGGAGATAGATTTGTTTGCTGGTAGCAGAAACATGCAGGCAGAGAGGAGTGTTTCTCCTGGTTGCATGCATTCAGCAGGCTGGAAGCATCAGAAGGAGTGTATCACAGAGGGAGCAGGGAGCATCTGTCAACCTGAAAAGTGTGCAAAGCAGAAGTTGGCTAAGAAAACTTTAGCTAACTGATGTGATGGTAACAGTAACCAAGGGCATTTAATAACATGCTAAAAGTCATTCATCCTTACCTTCCTCAGTGCCCTTCAGGTTCATCAGCAGCTGGTATTGCTTAGCCACCAGCCTTTCTAAGTGCAGCCTGGGTTTGACTTGCAGTGTTTGAAGACTCAATTACTTGGGAAGATACCTGCTTCTTGGCAAAGGTGAAACACTTCCACATCTGCTTCACTTAGTTTCTCTCTTTGTCTGGCTTATTTCACTTAGCACAAGGTCTACTGCCGATCTCATTTATATGTGAAATCTAAAAAGTTGAATACATAGTAGCAGAGTGTAGAAGATTGGTTACTAGGGGAGGGGAGGTGGGGCAAATGGAGAGATGTTAGTCAATGGGTACAAAGGGGTAGTTATTGGATCAGAAAGTTTTATAAATCTAGTGTATAGCATGATGACCATAGTTAGTAATCTTGTATTGAACACTGGAGATTTGCCAATTGAGCAGATTTCTGGTGCTCTCACCACACAAACATGACTGCAAGTATAACATACACACACACACAAAAGGTAGTGGTTAAGTGATATATTAACTTGGCTGTAGTAATCATTTCACTATGTGCATGCATGCTAAATCGCTTCAGTCGTGTCTGACTCTTTGTAGCCCACAAGCCTCCTCTGTCCTCGGGATTCTCTGGGCAAGAGGAGTAGGTTGCCGTGCCCTCCTCTGGGGGAGCTTCATGACCCAGGGATCGAACCAGCGTCTAAGTCTCCTACATTGGCAAGCAGGTTCTTTACCACTAGCCACTTGTGAAGCCCCATTTCACTGTGCATATAAATCATCATGCTGTACACCTCAAATATATACAAGTTATATTAAAGTAAAAAATTAAATTAAAAAAATTAAAAAAATAGACAGTCTCAGTGCACATACTGAAGCTTTTTTGCTTTATTGGAAGCTATTTCATGAATTCTTATCAGTAAGCACTCCTCTTCAGAGAGAACCACTGGAAATTCTTTGATGGGAGAAAACATTTTTTCAACTGTTGAGGAGTATCCATGTTTCAAAGTATAATTCTGCTAAGAAAAGAAAGAATGGAAACTTTTCATTCTGGCCCTATTCTGAACTTTTGAACTTTTCCATTAAAAATAGTACAGAACACACTGGAAAACTAAAAATCTATGATTCAGTAGCAAGGTGACTTTAAAAGGAATACAGCTTTTAGAGAAGAATATAAGACATCCTGAAATCTTTGCTTATGTGTAACAAAACATATGTGAAACCTAGTCTTACTACTAATTAATATCTAGAAAAATCTGTATTGATTCTTGACACAGCACATGCCTCATTTAGCATTCTGTGCTAAGTATTTACTTTTTTCCTTTCTATTTTCTGTGATCTTAAACCTTTTCTTTCCATCCACTTGTTAGAAAAATATTAATATCAATGTTATCTGAGCATCTAAAAGATAAGATCAGCTAAAAAAAACCAAAAAGACAGATCAGCTAGAAAGCAAAATATTTGTATTATCTAGAAAATGGTGCTAGATATAGTGACTATTTTATACAATAAAAGAAAAATGTTACGACTAATGGAAAATAGAGATCTTTTAAACTTTTTAAAAATAAAATAATTTCTGATTGCTTTGGTCCCTGTTTTGAGTATTGTATATTTTTGTGTGTTGCTTTGCATTTCATGGACGAAGATGTGAAGCCTGAAAAGCCCTAAGGAGAAGCACAGGTGCCAGATCTAAGGTGCAGTTTCCTGGGAGACCAGATGCCACTCATCGCTGTGAAGTGTACATATTTGCTTTGACCTTTAGAGATCTGTTTTGAGTGGTTTCCTGTCTATGGTAGGTTTTGCCTGGAAACAAGAATTGTCAATATATTTTCTGTCACATTTTTGTTTTCTGGCTAGGAAATATTGTAGCGTGTATTCACAGGAAAGAGAAATCTCTCTGTATTTCAGAACATTCTTCCCTAAGGTGAAGTTGTCTGTACTCTGTATATTTTTTTCAGAGTTGGTATGAATGCTTTGCTGTTATAAATATGTGAATAGTTATAGCAGTATGGTACCCCCACCAAATGTGTCCTCTGCCATTTTCTTCTCCTTTTATGTTTTCAGAAATGGAAATTGGGGAGGATCTTTGAGCCTTTTTATAAAGTAGAAGTCTCTGAATAAAATATTTAAATTTGTTAACAATGTTATTGTGATAAGTAATTGTCAAAACTCTCTGAGTTTCTGGAATCAAAACTAAAAGTGGGACTCTCAGTTAAGAAATGTGCCAGGCATTGTGAGGGCTACAAAATGACTATGATGTGACTTTGTCCCTGGCATGATGTGGTTGTAAGACAGGTTACAGTTAAATAGAACACACACTCTGCTCAATGTAGGTTGTTGGTTCTCAGATGTCTGGTAAAGACACTAAATAGTATGAGATGCTCCAAAGGACAGAATATTTGAACATGGGAGAATTCTTGGGGGGCTTAGCTTAAAGCAGTGTCTTTAATAATATCTAGAATTTCTACATGTAAAGATGGCTGGAAAATCATGCCCAGCTCTGAACTCAAGCAAGTGGAAAACGAGGTACTTAGCAACAATGCTTGGAGGTTGGCAAACATCCATCACAGGTTCTACGTGATCCTAAAGAAAATGATGATCCCAGTATGTCACTGCGGTTAGGAGCACAGGCTCTGGATTCAGACGACTTGGTTTTGAATCCCAGTTCTGCCCTTTACCAACTGTGTGACTTTAGGCAAGTTTCTTGTACATTCTGTGCCTAAATTTTCTTATTTATGAAATGGGAATAACACGAATACCTAACTCACAGAGTTATTAAGAGTATTAAATTAACATGCATAAAGTACTTGTGTACTTTTTAGTACCTGCCACACTGGATTAGAGATTGGGAACACTGTAAAATCTTTGAAAGCACAGGGCTTTGTTTTCATCCTGTAAGCAATGGATGTCTTTGCAGTCAAGTTATCTATTCCAAGAAAGACTGGTTTGGTAAAAGACAATAATTGGATATTAAAAGAAGTAAGGAAATTGGGAAGTAAAAATTTAAGCAGTTAGAGTCTAATATACACTCTTCCCCAAAGACAGTGTACAGGACCGCTGCTGCTAAGTTACTCAGTTGTGTCCGACTCTTTGCGACCCCATGGACGCAGCCTACCAGGCTCCTCCATCCATGGGATTTTCCAGGCAAGAGTACTGGAGTGGGGTGCCATTGCCTTTTCCGGTATGGGACTGGTTTTTGCATAATCAGAATATATTAATCTGGGAACCAACAGGGATGAATCCTCTCAATATTACTGTTATATTTTGGCTCCAAATATTTTTGTTTTTTTGTCCCCATGATGTCAGGCTATCAATATCCTAGTATTCAAAGAAGGAATGCTTTCATTGGGAGCCAAAATAACAGTTTGTGGAAATGAAAGTCGAGACATTGATAAGGTCATTTCTGGCTTTGGATGACATCAGATCTACAGAAAAAAGTGTTACTGTTTGATTGATTGGTCTTGTTCGTCAATGGAAAGTAGTTGGTGCTATACGAAGTGTGTAGGCAGGAGGCTGTCTGGGACCGGGCAGTTTCTCAGACACCTCCCCCAGCTGCCACAGTCAGTGATAAAGGTCAATGGAAGTTGCTAGTCTCACAATAAAAGCAGAGCGATCCTAAGGTAAGATAACCTGGAAATATAGGTTTGGATCATTCTCCCAGGAAAAGAACCCAGCCCACTATGTGTTGACCGAGGGAGACTTAACGTGAAATAAAATGAGGAAGAAATCTGTCAATATAAACCATGTTTTATGACCAGTTGTAGAAATGAGAGTAGTGATCCACACAGTCTCACTTCCCCATTATCTCTACATTTTTCATTACAAGTATCAGCTAACCTCTGTATTCTCTCCACCTCTTTACCTTCCCCTACTATTTTCTAGAATATGGAGTTAGTAACTACCTTTATAACTGAGTCCATATTTAAATTTAGCTTCATATGAAAACCATGTCAGATTTTGTCTCTATCTTTGGGTCAGCTTCATTCCTACTCCAGTTCAGTCAGATATCTAGGGGTAACTTGGGTTAAATAAGCAGGGTGACAATATACAGCCTTGAAACACTCTTTTTCCTATTTGGAACCAGTCTGTTGTTCCATGTCCAGTTCTAACTGTTGCTTCCTGGCCTGCATACAGATTTCTCAAGAGGCTGGTTAGGTGGTCTGGTATTCCCACCTCTTTCAGAATTGTCCACAGTTTATTGTGATCCACACAGTCAAAGGCTTTGGCAGAGTCAATAAAGCAGAAATAGATGTTTTTCTGGAACTCTCTTGCTTTTTCCATCATCCAGCGGATGTTGGCAATTTGATCTCTGGTTCCTCTGCCTTTTCTAAAACCAGCTTGAACATGTGGAAGTTCATGGTTCACGTATTGCTGAAGCCTGGCTTGGAGAATTTTGAGCATTAGTTTACTCGCGTGTGAGATGAGTGCAATTGTGTGGTAGTTTGAGCATTCCTTGGCATTGCCTTTCTTTGGAATTGGAATGAAAACTGACCTTTTCCAGTCCTGTGGCCACTGCCGAGTTTTCCAAATTTGCTGGCATATTGAGTGCAGCATTTTCACAGCATCATCTGTCAGGATTTGAAACAGCTCAACTGGAATTCCATCACCTCCACTAGCTTTGTTCGTAGTGATGCTTTCTCAGGCCCACTTGACTTCACATTCCAGGATGTCTGGCTCTAGATGAGTGATCACACCATCGTGATTATCTGGGTCGTGAAGATCCTTTTTGTACAGTTCTTCTGCGTATTCTTGCCATCTCTTCTTAACATCTTCTGCTTCTGTTAGGTCCAGACCATTTCTGTCCTTTATCAAGCCCATCTTTGCATGAAATGTTCCCTTGGTATCTCTAATTTTCTTGAAGAGATCTCTAGTCTTTCCTATTCTGTTATTTTCCTCTATTTCTTTGCATTGATCACTGAAGAAGGCTTTCTTATCTCTCCTTGCTATTCTTTGGAACTCTGCATTCAGATGCTTATATCTTTCCTTTTCTCCTTTGCTTTTTGCTTCTCTTCTTTTCACAGCTATTTGTAAGGCTTCCCCAGACAGCGATTTTGCTTTTTTGCATTGCAGATGGTGATTGCAGCCATGAAATTAAAAGATGCTTACTCCTTGGAAGAAAAGTTATGAGCAACCTAGATAGCATATTCAAAAGCAGAGACATTACTCTGCCAACCAAGGTCCATCTAGTCAAGGCTATGGTTTTTCCAGTAGTCATGTATGGATGTGAGAGTTGGACTGTGAAGAAGGCTGAGCTCTGAAGAATTGATGCTTTTGAACTGTGGTTTTGGAGAAGACTCTTGAGTCCCTTGGACTGCAAGGAGATCCAACCAGTCCGTTCTGAAGGAGATCAGCCCTGGGATTTCTTTGGAAGGAATGATGCTAAAGCTGAAACTCTAGTACTTTGGCCACCTCATGTGAAGAGTTGACTCATTGGAAAAGACTTTGATGCTGGGAGGGATTGGAGGCAGGAGGAGAAGGGGATGACCGAGGATGAGATGGCTGGATGGCATCACTGACTCGGACGTGAGTCTGAGTGAACTCCGGGAGTTGGTGATGGATAGGGAGGCCTGGCATGCTGCGATTCATGGGGTTGCAAAGAGTCGGACATGACTGAGTGACTGAATTGAACTGAACTGAACCTGGGTTAGAATAAAAAATGTATAGGTTCTTGGTGGAAATATTTTCCAGCATATCCTGTAGCTGATGAGAAAGTTTTGTTTTAACATTAAGCTAGTTTATCACTATGCTTTGGAGAAAAGCGCCTAGGAATGAGAGTGTGAATTTAAAAAATGTATAGATTTGATTCCTCTACTGTGGCCTGGATTAGTGGGAATCTGGATTAGTAAGTGTATCCCAGTAAAAAGTGACAAATACTAGTTGTCAAAATGTGTAGGATGTATCTTCCTTCACCAGTGACCTGTGATTATGAAGACGATGCCATTAGTGGAATAATCAAATAAGCAAAATGGATTGAAGATTTAAATGGTCAGCGGATGCTCGGAAACAGGATCTCCCCATCCAGAATTCTGGAAAATCTGAGGTTATGTGAGAGATATTTGCTCCTTACTAACTCCATGATAGTTAGGAAGAGGTTGACCTGCGTAATTGGAAAAATTAAAGTAATGTTACAGTAGGTTGATGCCAGCACATTTTTCTTTTCAAATATCTTAGTAGTAGGAGTGTTTTTGATATATATATAAACTTACTTCTGAATATTACATTTATACATGGTTATTGTAGCTTTTTGTAAAACAATGGACAATAGGAAAAAGAAATTACCATAAATACACACTTTGATGTTTCCTTCAGAACTTTTCACCTATATCTACACGAACTGTGTAAATTTCAATCATCCTTACTTCCCAGCACTAATGAAATATAAGGAGCCAGAGATGAAATTGCCAACATCCGCTGAATCATCAAGAAAACAAGAGTTTCAGAAAACACCTATTTCTGCTTCATTGACTATGCCAAAGCCTTTGACTGTGTGGATCACAATAAACTGTGAAAAATTCTGAAAGAGATGGGAATACCAGACCACCTAATCTGCTTCCTGAGAAATCTGCATGCAGGCCAGGAAGCAACAGTTAGAACTGGAGATGGAACCACAGACTGGTTCCAAATAGGGAAAGAAGTACATCAAGGCTGTATATTGTCACCCTGCTTATTTAACTTATATGCAGAGTAAATCATGAGAAAAGCTGGGCTGAAGGAAGCACAAGCTGGAATCAAGATTGCCAGGAGAAATATCAATAACCTCAGATATGCTGATGATACCACCCTTATGGGAGAAAGTGAAGAAGAACTAAAAAGCCTCTTGATGAAAGTGAAAGAGGAGAGTGAAAAAGCTGGCTTAAAGCTCAACATTCAGAAAACGAAGATCGTGGCATCTGGTCCCATCACTTCATGGGAAATAGATGGGGAAACAGTGGAAACAGTGTCAGACTTTATTTTTTTGGGCTCCAAAATCACTGCCGATGGTGACTACAGCCATGGAATTAAAAGATGCTTACTCCTTGGAAGGAAAATTATGACCAACCTCAGTTCAGTTCAGTTCAGTTCGGTTGCTCAGCCATACCAGCCTAGATAGCATATTGAAAAGCAGAGACATTACTTTGCCAACAAAGGTCCGTCTAGTCAAAGCTACGGTTTTTCCAGTAGTCATGTATGGATGTGAGAGTTGGACTGTGAAGAAAGTGGAGAACCAAAGAATTGATGCTTTTGAACTGTGGTGTTGGAGAAGACTCTCGAGAGTCCCTTGGACTGCAAGGAGATCCAAGCAGTCCATCCTGAAGGAAATTAGTCCTGAATATTCCTGGAAGAACTGATGTTGAAGCTGAAACTCCAATATTTTGGCCACCTGATGTAAAGAGCTGGCTCATTTGAAAAGACCCTCATGATGGGAAATACTGAAGGTGGGAGAAGAAGGAGATGACAGAGGATGAGACAGATGACATCACTGACTCAATGGACATCAGTTTGAGTAACCTCATGGAATTGATGATGGACAGGGAGGCCTGGTGTGCTATAGTTCATGGGGTTGCAAAGAGTTGGACATGACTGAGCGACTGAACTGAACTGAACTTAATGAAGTATAACTGACAAATAAAAAACTGTGCATAATTACACTGTACCTTGTGATATCTTGCAATATGTATGCATTTTGAAATTATTACCACAGTCAAACTAATTAACTGTTTTTAATCACCTTGCAGTTATCTTTTTGTGTGTATACAGTAAAAGCATTTAAGATTCAGTCTCTTAGCAACATTCAAATATATAATATGACATCTTTGTGACCCCGTGGACTGTAGCCCGCCAGTCTCCTCTGGCCATGGGAGTTTTCAGGCACGCGTACTGGAGTGGGCTGTCATTTCTCTCCTCCAGGGGACCTTCCTGACCCAGGGATCACACCCACATCTCCCCTTTCCCCTGCATTTCAGGCGGACTGTTTATCTGATGAGCCATTGGAAAGCCCGTTGACACAAATGGTAAAAACGTTTAAGATCCAGTGTTTTTAGCAAATTTCAAATACATATAGTGTTGTTAACTATAGTGACTATCATTAAATCTTCATTCTACATTACTGAAACTTTGTGTCCTCTGACCAACGTCTCCTAGCCCTCAGCTCCTGGTCACCACCATTTTACTCTCTGCTTTTATACACATCATCAATATAATTATAAATGTAAACTTTCTAGATTCTAGATATAAATGAGATCATGTAGTATTTGTCTTTCTGTGCCTGACATTTCACTGAACAGAATAGTCTCTGAGTCCATCCATGTTGTCACAAATGACAAGATTTCTTTTTTTCTAAGGCTAAATAATAATATTTCATGGTATATAAGTACCAAATTTTCTTTTTCCATTCATCCATCAATGGATGCTTAGGTTGTTTCCATATATTGGCTACTACAAATAATGCAGCAGTGAGCAAAAGGGCACGGGGTAGCTCTTTGAGACATTGGCTTCATTTCCTTTGGATACGTACCCAGAAGTAGCATTGCTGAGTCGTATGGTAGTTCTATTTTTATTTTAGGAATCTTAGCACAGTTTTCAATAGCAACCACACCAGTTTACATTCCAACTAATAATACACAAGCATTCACTTTTCTCCACACCTTTGCAAAATTTATCCCTGGTCTTTTTGATAATAACCATTCTAGCAGATATGAGATGACAACATCTCATCTTTATTTTTACTTTCCTAATAATTTGTGATGTTGAGCACCTTTTTCTGTACCTGTTGGCCATTTTACGTCTTCTTTGAATGAACATTTATTCCATCTTTTCCTCATTTTTAAATCAGGTTATTTGTTTTCTTGCTGTTGACTTAAGTTCCTTATGTATTTTGGATATTAAGCCCTTATCACATGTGTGTGTTGCGAATCTTTTTTCACATTATGTAGGTTGTCCTTTCACTCTATTGATTATTTCCTCACTGTGCAGAAGCTTTTTGGTTTGGTGCTGCCCTATTTGTCTAATTTTGCTCTTGTTGTCTGTACTTTTGGGGTCAGATGTTTAAAATCATTGCCAACCAATGTCAAGAAGCATTTTCTCTAATCCTATAATAGTTTTACCTTTTCAGGTTTTATATTTCAAACTTTAATTCATTTTGAGCTGATTTTGTATAGGAGTGAGATAAGGATCTAGTTTTATTCTTCCTCATGTGTATATCCAATTTTCTCAGCACTGTTTATTAAAGAGATTTTCACCTCCCCGTTGTGTGTTCTTGGCATCTTTGTTGAAGATCAGTTGACCAAAATATGTAGATTTATTTCTGGGCTTTCTATTGTGTTCCATTGGTCTGTGTGTGTGTGTGTGTGTGTGTGTGTGTGTGTGTTTTAATACCTGTTTCATGCTATTTTGATTACTATAGTTTGGTAATATACTTTGAAATCAGGTAGTATAATGCCTCCTGCTTTTTTCTTCTTGCTTAAGATTTCTTTGACTATTCAGAGTTTTTTGGCTCCAAATGAATTTTAGAATCAATATATATTTTTTTCTATTCAGAAAAGCAATGCTATTGGAATTTTTATGAGAATTGCACTGTCTGGATCAGTAGGTAGGTGGGTCTGGTGTCTGGATTCATAGGAGTGGGCCTACTGACTGTCTTTGTAGGGGCAACTCTGAAGCTTCGGTCCCCTGGGCCCAACCTGGTACTGGAAAAAGTCTGGTGCCTGAGTCCACAGGTAGGAGCATGGTCCTGAGTCTGAGGCTGGCCTCGCACTGAATATCTAGTTGTATTTGTTAAAAAAAAAAAGTAACATAGGATTTAGATATTGCTTGGTGGAATGTACTAGTATTGACATTTCATCTGACAACTTTAAAAGAGGTTTTAAATTGAATTATTCAGTGACGTTTATGGGCTAAAGTAACAATCCATTGAACAAATATGAACAAAAAATTCATGGCAAGTATAAATATGACTTTCCCCCAGACAATTTCCCTGACTGCATTTGCACGATATTGCTCAAAAACATTCTATCAATCTGTCCTTGCTCAGGCAGTCTTAACACAAAGATTACTAGTATTTCTAGATTTTTTTTTTTTTTTTGCATATGGGTGGCACTATAGATTATGAGCTCAAATATAGAATGGAAGATGTGACATTCTAAGATCTGAACAAACTCATGTGATTCAATGTTTTGGACAAGGAACTTGACTGTAAATTTTTAGTAAAATGTCTCCTGAGATCTGATGTAGATAGGGGCTCTCTTGAAATTTTTGTTGCCTCTTATATACAGCTTGTGAGGGAAGATGTTCTAACACTTCTCTAAAAAAAATTTTATTCAACTTTCTCTGAGCAGATGACAGCCTCCTGCCATCATCCTCCATTGCTCTTTTTTTATGCCTTTTCCTCTTCTTTGAAGATTAGTTCAGCATGTGGGAATAGAAATTTCTTAGTTTCTTTCATGTTTTCTTTCTCCTCATATTGCTGTCTTAAAAGCCAAGTGATAAACTAGAATTTTTTCTAAAAATATGATGCTTCACAATATTCAGAAAATATGCAAAACATTTCCCTAGTAGTTTGAAATATTTGAGGTATATCTGCCTAAGATATAGGAAAAATTGGTTAAAAATAGAAACATAATTAGATTCGTATGTTTTTTCTCTACATAGTAAACAGTAAAATTAATCAACACATGAAAATTAAATGTAATTGAAACAAAATGATCAGTTTTTTGTTTTTCAGTCTTACAGACATCTTCAAACTCTTGCCAACATTGCAGATCTGGGTTAAAGATAGTGACATTTTTCATGGTGTGAAAGGTTGTGCATGGTGGTGAAATATGCACTGCTACTTTTCACTGCTTGACATACCACATCCTGGAAGCCTGTGTTTGCTTTAACAGACATTGTTCTATAGTAAGAAAATGAGTTAAGGGAATTACTGCCATTTGAAAGACAAATTTTTGCTTGAAACTCTAACTAGGGATATAACAATATAACACAGCCCACTGCTGGGTGTCAGATTCTGCTGAAAGACTTTCAGAAAACCTTTGATAATTATGAATCTATCCTCACCAACATCTTTTAATTAAATATAAGCTTCATCTCGTAACTTTCATATATTCTAGCCCAGAGAATAATCAGCTAACTGTGGACATGTTTATGTTAATGTGTGAAATTCATAGTAGAATTCAGTGTCTTTGATTTCAAAGAGAAAAGAGAGCTTCAGCAACTGGGTTTCACAGACCGTGGAAACTCGAGCTGGATGGGCCACTGGTGTGTGAATGAAAGACTTACTGCCTTTGGGCTGCTTGTTTGGAGCACTTTCCTAGTTGTGCACATGTTTTCCCAAACCATTCATCTTGTATTGAATTTCCTACAAACATACAGATACTTCTGTCCTGTTGCACAGCCCACCTAATGCTTTATTCATTGGATTTGATTTATTTATACTGTGCTTATTCCTCCCAGTGCTCTGATGTGAACTTTATACAAATTCAATATCCAAGGCAAATTCAGCAGTCAAAACTAGTTTTAATAAAAACAAATACGTACCAGGAAAGTATGGGAAGATGAGTCATGTGTTATATGCTAAGGACCTTATCAATAGGCAGCAGTAAGTGTTCCAAAGGAGTTCTGAATGTATTTCAAAAACGATGTACTTTATCCCTGAAAACTTTTAGGGGACACACTTGGATTGACAGTCACATCCAAAGTAGTACATTAAAGGGAAATGTAGAAGTTTTGAAGGCAATTTTTTGATGATGACTGACTGAACTGTCCGTCTTTAAGACCAACTTATGACTGTTGCCAAGTTTCATTCCCACAGGCTTTCAGATATATTCAGGGCAAATGATATTTTTGAAAGTAATGACATTATATTATTCTAAAAAGAAATATATGCAATGTTTTGTGGGACTTCTGAATTTGACAATTTTGTTCACCATGAGTGAAAGTGATTAGATTCTAGATCAGATAAGCAGAAGTATTATTTAAGATGAACATGATACAACTGAGGATCTTGAATTTAGTTTTAGAGTGGTTAGACCATGGACTCAGGAGGATGCTACATATTATAGCTTATGAAAAATAAAGCTGATAGCAGATTACAATTATCTTTTTATAAGATGTGGTGCAATGGAGAACACAGGCTTTTTGTGTATTCTAGGTACAAAATATTTAATATATAAATTAAAGAGGTACACAATTATTGAAAGAGTTGGGGTCAAGGGAGCCACGATTTAAGACCTCAGTCTGAAAACTCAAGTAGATGGTTAAGTTCTCATCTGAAAGCTTCTGGAATTCTTAAGCATCTCCAGGAAGCTCCCAACAACCTGCTCAGGTTTCAGTGGCGAGGCTGGTGGTTCTTGGGTTCCCTAGGAAGACTCTGGGTCTCATGCTTGTCCACACATCTGAAAGAAACTGCCTCTGGAAAAATAATCACTTCATACAAATCTCTTGCAAATGCTTCTCATTGGCAAGTCCTAACTCAGAACCAGGCCAAGGAGAGGATGGTGGGAATTATAGAATATATTCCTTACCTTTACAGTCCTAGAATTGACTTTGGAAGGGAAAATAGGTCATGATAAATTGACAGTGAACTCTCCAGCTTAGTTGTTAATGGCAACTTCAGGGAAATATGGGAAACTATTTTTCAGATACAAAAACCTGAAATATATTGACAAAATAGACATTGGAGAAAGAAAATTGAACATTCAACATACAAAGTATTTTCTATTTGTATAGGCAAAATATATAATTTCTTCTCAGTTTATGGTAAATTACTTTAAAATTTACTTTACTTTAGTAAGGTACTTTAGAATGCTAAAGAACATGACCTAAAAGGACAATTTGCTTTACAATGGTTTAGCTACAGGTTTCTATGGCGGGTATATAGTAAGTATCTGCCCAGCTCATGAACCAATAATCTCTCCTTTGCTAAGGAAAACTATGAAAACCCAAGCCCCCAAAGCCACATAATGAAATCCTTGTTGATAGGTTGCTTGGATAGTGGGAAGGCATTTGGCTCAACAAGTTTGTAAGAATATTCTTCCAGGGAATTTTAGGTGAGTTTGGGCTTCTCTTGAACATACCAGAGCTAACCTTGGGAACTCTGGACTAGCCAGAGTCTGCATGCCGTGTGGACTGGGAAGCTGATCTGTTGTTGTTCATTCGCTAAGTCATGTCTGACTCTTTCCGATCCCGTGGACTGCAACACGCCAGGTTTCCCAGTCTTTCATTGTCTTCTGGAGTTTGCTCAGATTAATGTACATTCAGTCGGTGATGCCATCCAACCATCTCATCTTCTGCTGCCTCCTTCTCCTTTAGCCTTCAATCTTTCCCAGCAGCAGGGTCTTTTCTAATAAGTCAGCTCTTCACATCAGGTGGCCAGAGTATCAGAGTGTTAGTTTCAGCAACAGTCCTTCCAATGAATATTCAAGGTTCTATGGAGACAGACAAATAAAAAGTAAGTCCAGAGAGGAGCAAGTTAGGGGTGCAGCGAGGGCTCTGCTGCTGCTTAGCCCTTCAGTCATGTGACTGTGCGAACCTATGGACTCCAGGTTTCCAATTCCTTGTTGCAGTCTCTTTGGAGACCTGGAGTCACTTGGATTCTGCAAAATATCTGTGTCTATCTAGCAAATTCTACCTCCTCCATGAGTCTAGGCTATATTTTTATTTCTCTTCATGTGTCTCAAGTTGCCTTCTGTTAATTGAAATTATAAACCACTAACCAAGGATGTTCATTACATTCAAACTACTATTCAATTCAGGAATATGTTAATTTAATTCAAGCGAGTCTCTAAAGAGCAAAATAATGGCATTATTGCCTTCATATTCCCTTTTTGATTCATTAAGTCATTTCCACATTCTTGTTTTTCCTGCTGTCCTATGATTCTGGAACGTTTACCTGACTACTCCTCTCCTTTCTCCCATCTTTCTAACGTATAAGAAGATGAAAAGAGAAATAAAAATTGAAACTCAAACCACGTGGTTATAGATTTACTATAAGTGCCAGCAAATGAGAGACAATTAAATTTAATTACAAAAATGAGACTTCTAGAGGCTTCAAGGTAGCATGTTCCTAAGCCTGTGGGACAAATAAAGTACAGCTTTATCTCTTAGCAATATAATCAAAGCTACACTCCAGAGAGAATGCACTGGATTTCACATCAAATGACAGATTGCCAACTTCTCTTCGGCAAGATAACTGGCCACACTGGTAAGAATATTATTGCTAATATAAAATATTGTAATAGGTAATAGGAAATCTGAACCAGGAATGGCAGATTTAGAAATGAGCTAAAAATCTGACTGCAAAACTTTCATTGTAATTGACTGTCATATAAGGAAAAAGAGAGATAAGTGAAAGACAGAGAGAGAGAGAGGGGAGCATTTCTTGTTGGCATAAGCCTTTACTGAAAAAAATTAAGAAATGTATATTATTGCCAATATCTACTTCATCATTTTTATAAGAAAAAAATGACAATTACTTCATGTATTATTTCTAAATATTGCTTTTGTATTATTGCATTAAAGCTAATTTTATTCACTTGGGCCAAGACACAATATGTGACCACAGAAACATTCAACAGAAAACATTTATGTCCTAAATAATTCAGGCGGCAGAAGAATTTAGATTAGTTTCCTCTAAATAATTTAGGGATAGCTCTTAAAGACACTGAATAATCCACCCATGAACTGAGGAGCAAAATTATGGGGCATAATTTTTGATATTTAAATCACAGATGTCTTTTCTTTTTTATTCCAGTATAATCAGTCTGCAAATAATTTTTTAAAAGGAATGGGTTATGAGTAGACTCTCAAGATACCAGCCCTTAACAGCTTATTGACACTTTGGAACGTTTTGCAAGGAGCTAGAATATTATAGCCTAATCTAAGGCCCAGTTAGTATAAAGCCTTGCAATGCTTCTCTTGTATGATGCACTTTACACAAATCATTTTCCCTTTTCTCTGTATTTCACATTATATGTTCCTATATCTCCACTGCAGGTAGATGGTAAACAATCTGCATGCAATGTAGGAGACCCAGATTCCATTCCTGGGTCAGGAAAACCCCCTGAAGAAAGGAATGGCAACCCACTCCAGTTTTCTTGCCTGGAGAATCCCATGGACAGAGGAGCTTGGCAAGCTACAGGACATGGGGTAGCAAAGAGACATGGCTGAGTGACTTTCATAGTCCCCTTGAATGTTTGGGATATTGCTCCTAAAGGATATTAGTCTTTTGGCAATTAAAAATGCTTTCAATTTTAGAATAGAATAAGGTGTGTTCAGGTACACCAGAGTCAAAGGTTTTGGTATAGAATATTTCAAAAACTTTATAGGAGATGTGGATGATGAAGTCACAGAATTCCTTTCCGTGACCAATGGCCAATCAAGCCATTTGCTCCCATCATAATGCGAACTGAATTGTTTACTGTTAAAACACAACAACATTGTTTCAACAATGCATAATTAAAATTAAGCTAAGCTATTAGGATAAGGCAAACTTTCAATACATTTACATAATGAAGTGGTTGGGTTTAGAAATTTTGTTTCTATAATAGGATTTTATTAAATACATAACCTTAAAATAAAGATAAGTAAATTAAATACTTATAAGCTTATTACATTTGCTAGCTCATTAAATTTAAGTAAATAAACAGGTAATTTACCCTTTCAGGACTGTTTATTTAAATGCTTCCAAAGAGAACAGTTGCAACTTGCTTTTTAAATTTTTTGTTTTTATTGATGTTTTACAGGTTTTTCCTTTGTTGCTTTTTTTTATATTGGCAATATTTTAGTTTTTTTTTTTAAGTCAACTGTACTGAGATATAATTGTATATGATAAAATTCAGATTTAGACTTTTATCAACAGTATACACCTGCCTAACTACCATCCCAATGAGCATAGCACATTTCCATCCTTCTGAAAAGTTCTGCTGTGCCCATTTGCTGTCAGACCCTCCTGCTATCCCATCCTCCAGGATTAGGCAGACCTGATTTCTATTATTATATGCACTTTTGCATGTTTTAGAATTTCTTATACACAAAATCTTACTGTAATTACCCTTTTGTGTCTACCTTTGTTCACTTAGCATAATGCTTATGAGATTCATCGCTATTATCACATGCGTCAGTATTTCTTTACATTTACTTAACTATCGGTATTATGTCATATAAATGCACTACAACTTGTTTATGCTTTTGATGGACTTTTAGGTTATCTCCAGCTTTTGGGTTTTGTGATATTACATTAAATTAAATTATTTAATAAAATAAGTAAATAATTGAAATTCTAAAATAATTTCAAACAGATAAAATTTATAAGAATACACAAAGAATTTAGTTTTCCTCTAGTCATTTAAGGATTAGGAAATGGTATAATATTAATTATGCCCAAATAATTTGGTGTATAATGCCTATAAACAAAGACATTCTCCTGCATAATCACAATACAATTATCAAAATTAACATTGCTATATTATCATCATTAATTCTCTAGCCCCTCTTTAAAGTTCACCAGTTTTCCCGAGTTTAAACCAAGAGTGCACATTACAATTTCTTTAATGTCTTTCAATCAGAAACAGTCATTCAGTCTGTCCTTGCCATTCCGGATGTGAATAATTTTTGAAGATGAGAGTCAGTCACCTTGTAAAATGTTCTTCAGTTGGGATTTGCCTGATATTTTTAGATTCAGGTTATGCATTTTTTTGGCAATAATATCAGAGAAACAATGCTGTCTTCTTTTCATTGTTTCTAGTTAGGTGGTACAAAATTTTAATTTATCTAGTTATGCGTGATGTTAACAACCATTTGATTAAAGTGACATCTGTCTAGTTTCTCCATGTAAAATAACTCATTGTCCTTTTGTGATTAATAAGTATTTTGTAAAGAGTGATTGTAAGATTGTATATGTTCCCACTGTACATCAAACTTTATTCATTTTAGCATCCACTGATATATCTTGGGTAAATTGATATTACTATAACATATTGTGATTTTTCTAATTCTATAATTTACTTTATATTTATTAGTTGAAATTATGCCAAGAGAAAATACTCTCTTATCAGCACTCATTTATTCATTTATATTAGTATGGATTCACAGATTCATATTTTTGTAAATGGCTTTTAATTTGCTAATGACTATTTGCTAAATGAAAGTGAAAGTAAGTGTTATTTGCTAAGTTGTGTCCAACTCTTTGCAACCCCATGGACTATAGCCCACCAGGCTCCTCTGCCCATGGAATTCCCCAGGCAAGAATATTGGAGTGGGTAGCCATTCCCTTCTCCAGGAATCCTCCCAACCTAGAATCAGACGTGGGTCTCTTGCATTTCAGGCAGACTCTTTGCCATCTGATCCACCAGGGAAATAGTCATTTGTTATTCAAATTGTTCTAAATATGGCCAGAGAGTCTCAATGGGCAGCTCTCCCACTTTAATTTTTCTTTTACTTTTTAAAAATAGTTATTACTTGGAAGATAATTTCTTTACAATGTTGGGTTAGTTTCTTCTGTACAGCAAAATGAATCAGCTATAAGTATACTGATGTCCTTTCCTTCTTGAATCTCTGTCCCAACCCCCCAACCCATCCCACATAGTTGTCATAGAGCACTATGTTGAGCTCCCTGTGTCATACAGCAACTTCCCACTAGCTATCTATTTTACATATGGTAATATATATGTTTCAATGCCACCCTCTCAATTTATCTCCTTCCCCCACTATGTCCATAAGTCTGTGTCTGCCTCTCTATTCCTGCTCTGGAAACAGGTTCATCAATATAATTTTTCTGGATTCCATGTGTATACATTGTTATACAATATTTGTTTTCCTCTTTCTGACTTACTTCATTCTGTATAACAGGCTCTAGGTTCATCCACCTCACTGACTCACATTTGTTTCTTTTTATGGCTGAGTAATATCCCATTGTGTGTGTGTATATATATATATATACACATATACCACAACTTATTTTATCTATTCATCTGTCGATGGACATCTAGATTGCTTGCATGTCTTAGTTATTGTAAATAGAACTGCAGTGAACATTGGAGTACATGTGTCTTTTTCGATTATGGTTTTCTCAGGATATATACCCAGAAATTGCATTGCTGGGTCATATGGTAGTTTTATTCCTAGTTTTTAAAGAAATCTCCATACTGTTCTCCACAGTGGCTGTATCAGTTTACATTTCCACCAACCATGCTAGGAGGTTACCTTTTTTCCACATCCTCTCCAGCATTTATTGTTTGTAGATTTTTTTGATGATGGCCATTCTGACAGGTATGAAGCGATACCTCATTATAGTTTTAATTTGCATTTCTCTAATAACGAGTGATGTTGAGCACCTTTTCGTGTGTTTATTAGCCATCTGTATGTCTTCTTTGGAGAAATGTCTATTTAGGTCTTCTGCTTATTTTTTAATTGGGTTGTTCGTTTTTCTGATTTGAGCTACATGAACTGCTTGTATATTTGGGGATTCGTCGGTTGCTTCATTTGCGATTATTTTCTTCCGTTCTCAGGGCCATCTTTTCTTCTTGTTTATGGTTTCCTTTGCTGTGCAAAAGCTTTTAAGTTTAATTAGGTCCCATTTGTTTATTTTTGTTTTTATTTGCATTAATCTAGGAGGTGAGTAGAGAAAATTACGCTGTGATTTATGTCAAAAAATGTTTTGTGTTTTCCTCTAAGGGTTTTACAGCTTCTAGTCAGATCTTTAATCCATTTTGAATTTACTTTTGTGTATGGTGTTAGGAAGTGTTCTAATTTCATTCTTTCACATGTAGCTGTCTGATTCTCCCAGCACCCCTTATTGAAGAGACACTCTTTTTCCTGTTGTACATTCTTGTCTCTTTTGTTGAAGATAAGGTGTTCACAGGTGCCTGGGTTTATCTCTAGGTTTTCTAGCTTGCTCCATTGGTCTATATTTCTGTGTTCGTGTCAGTGTTATGCTGCCTTGATGACTGTTGCTATGTGGTACGGTCTGAAATCAGGAAGATTGATTCCTCCAGCTCCATTTTTCTTTCTCAAGATTGCTTTTGCTATTTGGGGTATTTTGTGTTTCCATACAAATTATGAAACTTTTTGCTCTAGTTCTGTGAAAAATGCCATTGATAATTCAATAGGGATTTACATGGAATATATACATTGCTTTGGTTAGTACAGTCATTTTCACAATATTGATTCTTCCAAATTCAAGAACATGATATACTTCTCATTTGTTTGGCTTGTTTTTTATTTCTTTCATGAGTATCTTATAGTTTTCTGTATACTGGTCTTTTGTCTCCTTAGGTAGGTTTATTTAGATGATATTTTTAAGCTAAAATTTTTGTTCTTTAATGTCTTCATTATTTTTTGAGCACTTTCTCCTTTTTAATAAAGATTTTTCCAGGCTAATTTTTTCAAATTTTCTTCAGTTCAGTTTTTAGCTTGAGCTTTAAAATTGATCATTTCATCGAAGAACTCTAGTTTCTTCTAATGGAAATATGTATTTAGAAACCAATATCTGAACACTATATCTAGTGTTTATCTCTGCTGGGGTGTCACTGCTCCAGGCCTTCTCAGTGGACATAGGAGATATTTATCTATCTAGTCATATTGATCCCTTCAATTCCAATTCAGCAGCGATTACATAATCTTCAATGTATTCCTTAGTGAATTCATCCTTCCAGTATGTTTCCAGTCTCCCATTGCTGCTGCCGCCACCTCCTTACTACTTACGAAGATGTTATCCCCACCTTGCTTAGGCTCTGCTGTCAACCTGCAGTGTACCTGCCAATGAGCAGACACACTCTTCATCGCTCCTCATGGCCACACTGTTCCCAGCCTACACTGACACCTTCCTTGCTTGCCCCTCCTAATGGCTAAACTATTCAGAGAGAAAGAAAGGAAGGAACGAAGGTAAATGGGTGGCAGTTATATTTAAATGACTTGTAATCTCACAAATTTTTGGAGTTATCTACCCAAATTGCTACTTCAGGGTAACAAGCCTAATATAGATAACAAACTGTGCCTTTTTTATTTTGATGTAAGGAGCATACTGATTAACATATTATTAATTTGTAATGATTGAATTTAACAACTATAGTATCAGAGGTTTAGAACTAAATGAAAAATTGGAATTCATCACCCATGCCAGGTAGGATGGGAGGACAAATGTAGAATGAAGTGAAGTGAAAGTCACTCAGTTGTGTCTGACTCTTTGAGACCCCATGGACTAAACAGTCCATGGAATTCTCCAGGCCAGAATACTGGAGTGGGTAGACTTTAGACTTTCCCTTCTCCAAGGGATCTTCCCAACCCAGGAATCCAGCCAGGGTCTCCTGTATTGCAGGCAGATTCTTTACCAACTGAGCTATCAGGGAAGAAATGTAGAATAACTTTCCTAAAGTCATAATTAGGAAGCAGCACTTCCCAGATGGCGCTAGTGGTAAAGAATCTGCCTTCTTGCCTGAAAACATCTCATGGACAGAGAAGACTGGTGGGCTACAGTCCATGGGGTGTAAGGAGTCAGACATGACCGAACTTGCATGCAAACTCAGAATATTTCAGTTTAGTTAATAAAAATTCACTTACACAAAGTTTTCATAGTGGTAGAAGTAGGGTTCAAATACAGATTGTATGATTCTTGGGCTTCCCAGGTGGCTCAGTGGTAAAGAAACTTGCTGCCAATGATGAGCTGCAGAAAATGTGTATATGCTTTCTGGGTTGGGAAGATCCCCTGGAGGAGGAAATGGCAATCCACTCCAGTATTCTTGCCGGGGTAATCGCATGGATAGAGAAGCCTGGTGAGCTACAGTCCATGGGGTCACAAAGGGTTGGACGCCACTAAAGCAACTGAGCACACATATGTGTATGATTCTAAATCTTTTCTGCTATGCTGGAGAACCTCTCTTTATTTTGGGCAGAGGTCCACACAATCTGTTACTATTAATAAAATTGGCTTAATAAAAATATAGTAATTTCTTGTTTATATTCAGGCATAATTTAGAAGTATTATGGATTCAGTTCCAGACCACTACAATAAAGCAAAAATTGCAATAAAGCGACTCACCTGAATTTCTGGGTTTTGGGGCACATGAAAGTTATGGTCACACTATACTATAGTCTGTTAATTGTACAATAGAATTATGTCTAAAAAAATAATTTGCATATTTTAATAAAAGTATTTTACCACTGAAAAGATGCTAGCAATCTCCTTAGTCTTTATCTTTCACTGGTTGTCTCATTGTTTTTTTAAATTTATTTTATTGAAGTATAATTGATTTACAATATTGTGTTAACTTCTACTGTATAGAAAAATTGTTCAGTTACATACATGCATATTTTGGTTCTCTTTTTCATTATGTTTTTTTTTTCATTTGGTTTCTTTTCATTATGATTTTCTTTACAGGAAATAGTATAGTTCCCTGTACTGTACAGTAGGACCTTGTTGCTTATTCATTCTAGTTGGCATCTGTTAATTCGAATCTCCCACTCCATCCCTTTCTTCCCCTCCCACTTGGCACTCACAAATAGGTTCTCTATGTCCATGAGTCTGTCCGTTTCATAAATAAGTTAATTTGTGTCATGTTTTCATTTCACGTATAAGTTATCCTGTATGATATTTGTCTCTGTCTTTCAGACTCATTTCGTTTTGTATGATCATCTCTGGGTCCACCCATGTTGCTTCAAATGACATTATTTCATTCTTTCTTATGGCTGAGAACTATTCTATTATATATATGGACACATCTACTTTACCCATTCATCTGTTGATCACCATTTAGGCTGTTTCCGTGTCTTGGCCTTTGTAACTAGTGCTGCTATGAACATGGGGGTGCATGTATCTTTTTTGAATGATAGTTTTATCCAAATATATACCCAGAAGTGGGATTACTGGATCATATATGGTTGCCTCATTGTTGTCAGGGTGGTGGTTGCTGAAGGTTAGGAGTGAAAATCCCATGGACGGAGGAGCCTGGTAGGCTGCAGTCCATGGGGTCGCCAAGAGTCGGACACGACTGAGTGACTTCACTTTCAATTTTCATTTTTCACTTTCATGCATTGGAGAAGGAAGTGGCAACCCACTCTGGTGTTCTTGCCTGGAGAATCCCAGGGATGGGGGATCCTGGTGGGCTGCTGTCTATGGGGTCACATAGAGTTGGACACGACTGAAGTGACTTAGCAGCAGCAACAGCAGGAGTGATTGTAGCAATTTCTGAATATAAGGCAACAGTGAAGTTTGCTGCATTGATTGATTCTTCCTTTGAAGAGCAATTGACCAATGGAACCAAATAGAAAGCCCAGAGATAAATCCACACACCTATGGACACCTTATCTTCGACAAAGGAGGCAAGAATATACAGTGGACTAAAGACAATCTCTTTAACAAGTGGTGCTGGGAAAACTGGTCAACCACTTGTAAAAGAATGAAACTAGAACACTTTCTAACGCCATACACAAAAATAAACTCAAAATGGATTAAAGATCTAAATGTAAGACCAGAAACTGTAAAACTCCTAGAGGAGAACATAGGTAAAACACTTTCCAACATAAATCACAGCAGGATCCTCTATGATCCACCTCCCAGAATACTGGAAATAAAAGCAAAAATAAACAAATGGGATCTAATTAAAATTAAAAGCTTCTGCACAACAAACGAAAATATAAGCAAGGTGAAAAGACAGCCTTCTGAATGGGAGAAAATAATAGCAAATGAAGCAACTGACAAACAACTAATCTCAAAAATATACAAGCAACTTATGCAGCTCAATTCCAGAAAAATAAACGACCCAATAAAAAAATGGGCCAAAGAACTAAATAGACATTTCTCCAAAGAAGACATACAGATGGCTAACAAACACATGAAAAGATGCTCAACATCACTCATTATCAGAGAAATGCAAATCAAAACCACAATGATGTACCATTTCACACCAGTCAGAATGGCTACGATCCAAAAGTCTACAAGCAATAAATGCTGGAGAGGGTGTGGAGAAAAGGGAACCCTCATACACTGTTGGTGGGAATGCAAACTAGTACAGCCACTATGGAGAACAGTGTGGAGATTCCCTAAAAAATTGCAAATAGAACTACCTTATGACCCAGCAATCCCACTGCTGGGCATACACAGCGAGGAAACCAGAATAGAAAGAGACACGTGTACCCCAATGTTCATCGCAGCACAGTTTATAATAGCCAGGACATGGAAACAACCTAGATGTCCATCAACAGATGAATGGATAAGAAAGCTGTGGTACATATACACAATGGAGTATTACTCAGCCATTTAAAAGAATACATTTGAATCAGTTCTAATGAGGTGGATGAAACTGGAGCCTATTATACAGAGTGAAGTAAGCCAGAAAGAAAAACAGCAATACAGTATAGTAACACATATATATGGAATTTAGAAAGATGGTAATGATAACCCTGTATGCGAGACAGCAAAAGAGACACAGATGTATAGAATGGACTTTTAGACTCTGTGGGAGAGGGAGAGGATGGGATGATTTGGGAGAATGGCATTGGAACATGTACACTATCGTGTAAGAAATGAATCTATGTTTGACACAGGATACAGGATGCTTGGGGCTGGTGCACGGGGATGATCCAGAGAGATGATATGGGGTGGGAGGTGGGAGGGGGGTTCAGGATTGGGAACTCACGTACACTTGTGGCTGATTCATGTCAATGTATGGCAAAACCAATACAGTATTGTAAAGCAAAATAAAGGAAAAAAATAAATAAAAAGAAAAGCACAAGAACAAAAAAAGAGCAATTTCTCTGGAACATGCAGTATTGTTTAATATCACTTTACATATAGTAAAACTTCTTTCAAGATTGGAGTGAATACTCACAAACTCTGATGCTACTTTCATGGTGGTTTTGTGGCTAACTCTTGTCTGACTTTTGCATCCCCGAGGGCTGTAGCCTGCCAGGCTCCCCTGTCCATGGGATTTCCCAGGCAAGAATACTGGAGTGGATTGCCGTTTCATTCTCCAAGGTATCTTCCCAACCCAGGGAGCTTTAGCAACTAAGTTTATATATTTCTAATCCCTTGTCATTTCAACAGTGTTCACAACATCTTTACCAGGAGTAGATCCCATCTCAAGAAACCACTTTCTGTGCTCATTCATAAGAAGCAATTCTTCATCCCCTAAAGTTTTATCATGAGATTACAGCAATTCAGTAATATCTTCAGGCTCCACATTGAATTTTAGTCTTTTTTTTTTTAATTTTTATTTTTTACTGTTTCCATCACATCTGCAGTGACAGTAACCTCCAATGAAGAATGAACCCCTCCAAGTCATCTACAAGGATTTGGATCAACTTCTTCTAAGTTCCTGTTAATGTTGATATTTTGACCTCTTCTCATGAATCATGAATGTTCCTAATTGCATCTTGAATGATGAGTCCTTTTCAGAAAATTTTCAATTTAGTTGCCCAGATTCATCAGGGGAATCACTATCTGTGGCAGCAGCAGCCTTACAAAATGTATTTCTAAAGTAATAAAACTTGAAAGCTGGAATTACACTTTGAGCCATGAGCAGTAGAATGGATTTTGTGTTAGCAGTAGTCATGTCCATCTCCATTAGAGCTCTTGGGTGATGAAGTGCATTGTCAGTGAGCAGTAATTTTTTGAAAGAAATATCTTTTCTTTTTCAGCAGTAGCTCTCAACAGTGGGCTTAAATTTTCAGAAAATCATGTTGTGAACAGATGTGCTGTCGTACAGACTTTGTTGTTTTATTGATAATATAGGTAGCACATATTTAACATAAATTTCAGGGCCCTCATATGTTCAGAATGGTAAATGAACATTGGTTTCAACTTAAAGTCACCAGCTGCAGTATCTCCTAACAGAGAGTTAAACTATCCTTTGAACTTTGAAGCTGGGCTTGATTTCTCCTCTCTAGCTATGAAAGTCTTAGATGATATCTCCTTCCAATGTAAAGCTATTTCATCTACATTGAAAATCTAGTATTTAATGTGGTCACTTTCATTTATTATCTTAGCATGATCTTCTAGATAACTTGCAACGGCTTCTACGTCAGTACTTGCTGCTTCACTGTGTATTTTATGTTAAGAAGATGGCTTTTTTCCCTTAAACCTCATGAATCTACCTTTGAGAGCTTTAAGCTTTTTTTTTTTTTCTTTTTTTTCCTGCAGCTTCCTCATCTCTCTCAGCCTTCATAGAACTGAAGAGTTAGTGCTTTGTTCTGGATTAGGCTTTGGCTTAACGGAATGTTGTGATTGTTTTGATTTTCTATCCAGACCATTACAACTTTCTCCATATCACCAATAAGCTTATTTTCCTTTCTTATTATTTATGTGTTCACTGGAATTCAGTTCAATTCAGTCGCTCAGTCATGTCCGACTCTTTGCGACCCCATGAATCACAGCATGCCAGGCCTCGCTATCCATCACCAACTCCCGGAGTTCACTCAGACTCATGTCCATCGATTCGGTGACACCATCCAGCCATCTCATCCTCTGTCGTCCCCTTCTTCTCCTGCCCCCACTCCCTCCCAGCATCAGAGTCTTTTCCAATGAGTCAGCTCTTCGTATGAGGTGGCCAAAGTATTGGAGTTTCAGCTTCAGCATCAGTCCTTCCAATTAACACCCAGGAATTATCTCCTTTAGGATGGACTGGTTGGATCTCCTTGCAGACTCCTCTCAAGAGTCTTCTCCAACACCACAGCTCAAAAGCATCAATTCTTCAGCACTAAGCTTTCTTCATAGTCCAACTCTCACATCTATACCTGACTACTGGAAAAACCATAGCCTGGACTAGATGGACCTTTGGTGGCAAAGCAATGTCTCTGCTTTTCAATATACTATCTAGGTTGGTCATAACTTTCCTTCCAAGGAGTAAGCGTCTTTTAATTTCATGGCTGCAGTCACCATCTGCAGTGATTTTGGAGCCCCAAAAATAAAGTCTGACACTGTTTCCATAGTTTCCCCATTTATTTCCCATGAAGTGTTGGGATCAGATGCCGTGATCTTCATTTTCTGAGTGTTGAACTTTAAGCCAACTTTTTCACTCTCCTCTTTCACTTTCATCAAGAGGCTTTTGAGTTCCTCTTCACTTTCTGCCATAAGGGTGGTGTCATCTGCATATCTGAGGTTATTGATATTTCTCCTGGCAATCTTGATTTCAGCTTGTGCTTCTTCCAGTCCAGCATTTCTCATGATGTACTCTGCATATAAATTAAATAAGCAGGGTGACAATATACAGCCTTGACATACTCCTTTTCGTATTTGGAACCAGTCTGTTGTTCCATGTCCAGTTCTAACTGTTGCCTCCTGACCTGCATACAGGTTTCTCAAGAGGCAGGTCAGGTGGGCTGGTTTTTCCATCTCTTTCAGAATTTTCTACAATTTATTGTGATCCACACAGTCAAAGGCTTTGGCATAGTCAATAAAGCAGAAATAGATGTTTTTTCTGAAACTCTTTTGCTTTTTCGATGATTCAGCAGATGTTGGCAATTTGATCTCTGGTTCCTCTGCCTTTTCTAAAACCAGCTTGAACATCTGGAAGTTCACGGTTCATGTATTGCTGAAGCCTGGCTTGGAGAATTTTGAGCATTACTTTACTCGCATGTGAGATGAGTGCAATTGTGCGGTAGTTTGAGCATTTTTTGGCATTGCCTTTCTTTGGGATTGGAATGAAAACTGACCTTTTCCAGTCCTGTGGCCACTGCTGAGTTTTCCAAATTTGCTGGCATACTGAGTGCAGCATTTTCACAGCATCATCTTTCAGGATTTGAAATAGCTCAACTGGAATTCCATCACCTCCACTAGCTTTGTTCATAGTGATGTTTCCTAAGGCCCACTAGACTTCACATACCAGGATGTCTGGCTCTAGGTGAGTGATCACACCATCATGATTATCTGGGTCATGGAGCTCTTTTTTGTACAGTTCTTCTGTGTATTCTTGCCACCTCTTCTTAATATCTTCTACTTCGGTTAGGTCCATTCCACTTCTGTCCTTTATCGAGCCCATCTTGGCAGAAAATGTTCCCTTGGTATCTCTAATTTTCTTGAAGAGATCTCTAGTCTTTCCCATTCTGTTCTTTTCCTCTATTTCTTTGCATTGATCGCTGAGGAAGGCTTTCTTATCTCTCCTTGCTATTCTTTGGAACTCTGCATTCAGATGCTTATATCTTCCCTTTCCTCCTTTGCTTTTTGCTTCTCTTCTTTTCACAGCTATTTGTAAGGCCTCCCCAGACAGCCTTTTTGCATTTCTTTTCCATTGGGATGGTCTTGATCCCTGTCTCCTATACAATGTCACAGTCCTCTGTCCATGGTTCATCAGGTGCCGGGGGCCAGCGTGAGGAAATCCGCCCATGGCAAAGGTCATGAGGAACGAGGCTTGGCATACACAAAGGCATGATCAAGCCTCAGGAAACCCCCTGTTCCCGAGCATCTAACCCCAAAACCAGAGTCTGTTTTATGCTCTCACCGACACCTCTGACTTTACGGGGGGCTCTCCCCCATAACCGTTTCTCTTGGAGAAGGAGTAAATGTGCAGCTCCAAGGCAATAAAAATTCCTGGGCGTGACAAGAGTGTTTCAGCTTACGGACTCCTCTGAAGGATATCTAGCCCACCTGTATAGATTCGTCCGGCCAAATGTGATTGTCTACAGCCTCCTAACCTGAGAGGCACGAGATGTTTTAGACTTACTAAAGGCAAATTCTTTTGGGGAGTTAGAAATTATTAGTATAGTGTGTTGGTTAGGAATTATATTGGTGAAGTGTTCTTCATTTGTTGTGTCAATAATTGCTGCTAATTCCCTGCTCTGGATGGGACAAGGAAGCCTCAGGTCAAACCTCTCTGCTGACAGACTAGCTTGTGTGACAGGATTATCCATACTGCTGCCACTAGGCACATGATTGTTTACTACCTCTTAACCATAAACAGCACAGAGAGTTTTGGAGTATTTTGAGAATCTTAATTAGCATAGGACTTTTTCTTCTTGTTGAGTCAATGATTGTTGCCAGGCCTCCATATCCTTAGGCACCTGGGAATATATTAATCAATGTATTTGGAATATAGCAAAGGAAATACTGTAGTTTTTGATGTTAGCAATACTAGACTTTTTGAGTTAATGGATTTTCTCTTTTGTAATAGATCACTGTGCTTTGTTATAAATCACTGTGTCCTTGCTACATAAAAATGTAACTTTATCAATATCTTAAGACTAAGTAGATCTTAAGGGGAGCATTTGTGAAAGGATTTTCATTTGTTGGGCTGATGTTTGCTGCTAAATCTCCATGTTCCCTACCCTTATAATGAATATAACTAGCATATAGGAAGAAATAAGTATTAACCTTTAAGCATATAGGAGAAATAAGTATTAACCTTTAAGACTAATCATGTTAACCTTGGGTTAAATAAATTCCTTTCTTGATTGTAACTCACTACACCCTCACCCTATAGGAATGTAACTTTATTTGGAGGGTGGTGCCTGGTTTAAGAAAAAACACCCTTGGAAAAAATAAGTTTTTTGGTTATCAGAAAGAAAGGATCATAAAATGTCAGCAGGTCTCACTCATGGCCAGAAGATGATGTAATATCCCTAAGACCTTTTTTTTATACATTTATGTGAAGCACCTGATTTTGATAAAGGTCAGGACTGCTGACCCCCACGTGACTCTGTATTCATCCCTATGTGTAACAAAAGGTATATAAGCAAACCCAAAAATAATGAAATCGGATCAGTTTCCAGAAAGACTGATTTCCCCATGTCGCTTCTTTCTTGCTCCAGTTTTTCTGGCTGAATTCCCATCTGGAGCATGGATGCTATTCCACGTAATCCAAGTTATTCAGCCTCTTTCTCTGCACTAATCTTCCTACTACACTATCCATTTCTAATCTCTCTATATCTGTGATTAAATATGTATTTTTCTGAAGACGCCGACTCCGTCCCCACCTTCGAATCACCCTGGATCCACCGGGGCTAGATCCTGGCAATCAGGCACTGTATCAGATCTAGTCTCCAAAATGTATTTCTCACTTCCATTGTATAATCATAAGGGATTTGATTTAGGTCATACCTGAATGGTCTAGCAGTTTCTCCACTTTCTTCAATTTGAGTCTGAATTTGGCAATGAGGAGTTCATGATCTGAGCCATAGTCAGCTCTTGGTCTTGTTTTTGTTGACTGTATAGAGCTTCTCCATCTTTGGCTGCAAAGAATATAATCAATCTGATTTTGGTGTTGACCATCTGGTGATGTCCATGAGTAGAGTCTTCTCTTGTGTTGTTGGATGAGAGTGTTTGTTATCACCAGTGTATTCTCTTGGTAAAACTCTATTAGCTTTTGCCCTGCTTCATTCTTTACTCCAAGGCCAAATTTGCCTGTTACTCCAGGTGTTTCTTGACTTCCTACGTTTGCATTCCAGTCCCCTATAATGAGAAGGACATCTTTTTTGGGTGTTAGTTCTAAAACGTCTTGTAAATATTCACAGAACCATTCAACTTCAGCTTCTTCAGCATTACTGGTTGGGCCATAGGCTTGGGTTACTGTGATATTGAATGGTTTGCCTTGGAAACGATCAGAGATCATTCTGTCATTTTTGAGCTTGCATCCAAGTACTACATTTTGGTCTCTTTTGTTAGCCATGATGGCTACTCCATTTCTTCTGAGGGATTCCTGCCCACAGTAGTAGATATAATGGCCATCTGAGTTAAATTCACCCGTTCCAGTCTATTTTAGTTCACTGATTCCTAGAATTTCGACGTTTACTCTTGCCATCTCATTTGAAAGTGAAAGTGAAGTTGGTCAATCGTGTCCGACTCTTTGTGACCCCATGGACTGTAGCCTACCAGACTCCTCCCTCCATGGGATTCTCCAGGCAAGAGTACTGGAGTGGGTTGACATTTCCTTCTCCAGGGGATCTTCCTGACCCAGGATTGAACCCGGGTCTCCTGCATTCCAGGCAGATGCTTTAACCTCTGAGCTACCAGGGAAGCCCACCATCTCGTTTGACCACTTCCAATTTGCCTTGATTCATGGACCTGACATTCCAGGTTCCTATGCAGTATTGCTCTTTACAGCAGTGAACCTTGCTTCTATCACCAGTCACATCCACAACTGGGTATTGTTTTTGCTTTGGCTCCATCCCTTCATTCTTTCTGGAGTTATTTTTCCACTCTTCTCCAGTAGCATATTGGGCACCTACTGACCCGGGGAGTTCCCCTTTCAGCATCCTATCATTTTGCCTTTTATACTGTTCCTGGGGTTCTCAAGGCAAGAATACTGAAGTGGCTTGCCATTCCCTTCTCCAGTGGACCACATTCTGTCAGACCTCTCCACCATGACCCGCCTGTCTTGGGTGGCCCACAGGGTATGGCTTAGTTTCATTGAGTTTGACAAGGCTGTGGTCTGTGTGATCAGATTGGCTAGTTTTCTGTGATTATGGTTTCAGTGTGTCTGCCCTCTGATGTCTTCTTGCAACACCTACCATCTTACTTGGGTTTCTCTTACCTTGGGCATGGGGTATCTCTTCATGGCTGCTCCTGCAAAGTGCCGCTGCTGCTCCTTACCTTGGATAAGGGGTATCTACTCACGGCCACCCCTCCTGACCTTGGACAGGGAGTAGCTCCTCTTGGCCCTCCTGCACCTGTAAATTTCATTCAAGAACATTTCTTTTGCATCCACAACCTGGGTGTTTGGTACAAGAGGCTTAGTTTTTGGCCAGTCTTGAGTTTCTGCATGCCTTCCTCATTGAGCTTGATCATTCTAGCTTGTGACTTAAAGTGAGAGATGTGTGACTATTCCTTTAATTTGGACACTTAGAGGTCAGTATAGGGTTACTAATTGACTTAATTTCAATATCTTTCTGTCTCAGAAACTAGGGAAGCTCAAGGAGAGGGAGAGAGAGGGGGAATGGGACAATCAGAAGACATGCATTTGCTGAGATAAGTTTGCTGTCCTATATTGATGTGGTTCATGGCATCTCAAATCAAACTACAAGGGTAACATCAAAGGTCACTGATCACAGAGTAATATAACAAATATAATAATAATGAAAAAGTTTGAAATATTGCAAATTACCAAATGAAACACAGAGACATGAACTGAGAGGATGCTGTTGGAAAAATAGCAATGATAGACTTGCTGTATGCGGAAGAAAGGGATGGAATGTTCCGCTTGAGAAGTCCTAGCAAAAGCTCCATCATGTTTCACTGTTTTTTAATATGTCATATGTTCACCCCTTGACCACTGTGGCTAATTACAGCTGTCTGCTGAAGTCAAACCTCCCGAGTCCTCAAGCAAGCTAGTAAAGTAGGGAGAACATAGCTTTCTACAGGAACTTTGGAGTATTGTTTTAGAAGAAGAAAACTAAAGGAATGTTAGGAGAGAAAAGCAAAGGATTTTACTAAATGTAATCATAAAGAATTATTATCTGGTAAAACTCTGATTCTATTGTAGCTAACTGCCATATACACTGCCCCAAAGGGCCAATGTACCTCATACAGGAATATTTCGAATGTACCTGAAGTTTTATGGTCACATCATGGCCAAGAACATGGGCATCCTGTGGTTTAAAAAGGGGCCAGAGCACTAGACTACGTGTTCATCAGCATCTCTAAAGACTTGCATTGTGCCAGTGAAGGGGCTGATGACTTCAATCACTTTTTCCCAAGCTTTCTTCATTCTCATAACTTACACTTAGCTCACTTCTTTCCTTTCATATCTGCCATCACTTAGTTCCAGATTCTTACCATCTTTCTAATCTTCCCTTTCCTAAGCAGAGAATGAAATCTCAAAAATGAAAAAAAGTCAAGTCCTAAATTTCTCATTTTTTTCCAATATGCTCACTGAGAAAGACAAATTCATACATTAAAATTCACATGTCACATGTCTCCTCTTAGGACTTTAGTAGGTGCATGGTTTTTTGCCTAGGGATAATCAGGTATAAGGGTTTCCCAGGTGGCACAAGTGGTAAGGAGCCTGCCCGTCAAAGTAGGAGACATAAGAGATGTGAGTTCAGTCCCTGGGTCAAGAAGATGTCCTGGAGGAGGGAACGACAACCCACTCCAGTATTTTTGTGTGGAGAATCTCATGGACAGAGGAGCTTGGTGGGCTACAGTCTGTAAGTTCACAAGGAGTCAGACAACTAAAATGATTTAGAATGAAAGCGCATCATCGGGTATATTTATCTTCTCATTAAGTAGAAATTTGACATATTCTCTCAAAGCAGGTTTTGTCCTGTGAACTCTTGAATAGTTTTCAGACAGGATTATTTTGTTTTAATAAAAATTATGAAAAAAAGTTCTTAAGTGTAAATTTATGTGACTTTTAAAAAATTCCATAGTTAACATCAGAAAAAAAATAGATCAATAATAAGTTAAGGAAGACTAAACAGAATTATTTGTTAATTCACCTCATGCCAGATGTTGGGCCCAGTATTACCAGCATACTTCTGTTAATTCAATAACTTCTTTCCTGGGTGTAACTCAGTTTAGGGACTTATCTCTTTCAGTTAAACATTTCTTTAAAGTGGTTTTATCTCTAGCAGTTAAAATTTTGCTGAACTTGGCCATACATGAAGATCAAACATTGGCTTATTTTGGGGTCTCAGGGTTGTATTGGATTTTTAGGAAGTTGGGAGTCACCCATGAGCCATCATAGCTCATCTCTCTACTGGAATGTTGCTGCCAGAATCTTAGCCAAATTTTCTCTTACCTATTTTGCACATGTGACCCACTAGTCTAGAAGCTCATGACCACCAACTCTTGAGTATCTTTTGGTCATAGATCAGCAGATCAATAAGTTATTCTGAGTTAAAAAGAATATATAATTGTGTATTTATATTTACTTGATTTTCTCCAAGTTTATACCATGATTTTAGAGTATAAGAAGAGATTATAATGTCTACCATATTCATTAGCACTTGACTCATAATTCGTTTCCATTCAATGCCAAAACACCCAGGGTGAATACATCTAAATTGCTATTAATTTATATATATATAATATCAATAAACATCAAGACTCAGAATCATGTGCTGGGCTAGTTACTTAAAAAATAGAAACTGTTGTTTTAGAGGGGGTTGCTTAAGCCCCACATTCTGAAATAGCTGACCTAAAGAATTGGAGAATGCATTGAAAAAGCATTTCATTTCTCCCTCCCTAGGGTCAGACTATCTGGCACTTCACATTGTGAAGTAGAGCAATGTAAAAGTTCTTTTTCAAAAACTAATAAACAAATAAGAGAAAACAAACTTTATGTAGCCTTCAGTCAGTAAAAAGTTGTAATGGCATAAGCTATAAATAAGCTATAAATGGCAACAGTTCTTTTGAACGATGGCCACATTAGTAAACTAAATTGAATTTTTGTTGAGTCACGACATAAGAAACCTTTTACAAGCCTTAGAAAAGCATTGGAAATAATTATTGTTGAGAAATATATCATGGTGTGCACTTCACAAACACCACCTTTAATTAGTTGCTCTTATGTGTGAAGAGCAATTGACTTTACTTGTGACTACAGATCCAAGATCTAAATGTCTAGGTGTCTGTCTACACCCTAGAACATAATTTGCATTATGACTAAACAGGGCCACATATTGGCACTAGATTATATCCTGGTTTATTTTGTTTGCTCGTCAGCATCTAACATTATTTGGCACAAATAAGATTCTTAGTAAATGTTTGCAGAGTTGGATCAGTAATCACCCCACATTGAAGTTTTTACTGTAGTACATTATGATAGTTTATTTTTTAAATAAATGAAATGATTTTATTTATATATTTCACAATGTAAAAAAGTGTTTTGCTTTGTTTTTGCAATATCTCATTTGATGAGTCTTTTTGCTCATATTATTACTATCCATTATTTTATGTAAAAAATTTTTATTGAAGTATTGTTGATTTACAATGTGTTAATTTCTGATGCACAGCAAAGTGATTCAGTTATACATACACATATTCTTTCTTATATTCTTCTTTTCCATTATGATTTATTATAGGATATTGAAGATAGTGCCTTATGCTATACAGTAGGACTTAAAAAAAATTGATTGAGGGTGGATCCCTGTCTTTCAATACAGAATTCCCACAGTTAAGTGTTGGGCTTAGCTAGAAGAGTTCAATAAATATTTGTTCCACAGACAAATGGAAGTTATATTAATTATGATACACTTGAAAAGGACCAGGTGAGAAATGCTCCAAATGTGAGAGTTGAAGTCATTGAAACCAGAAGTCTATGGCAGATTTTCCCAAAGACAGACTACAGATTATGGAGACTTGAATTTATAGATATTTGACTTCCTATCAGCATGGCTTATGAGCTCTACTCATAAACTCATGAACTTGTTATGCCTGACCCTTTAAAGTCAGAAATGCTTAATTCTTTGCCAGCAACTATAAGTCATTCACTTCCACTGCTGATTGCGCCAGAATATTTTCTACTTGGAGAATATTTTCTACAAACCAACTCCCTCACCCTCCCAGTAATTCCCAATACAATAGAAATTATTTGAGAGATTTCAGTACCAAGATAATATCTGTTACTATTTACATCCTGATTATTTTCTCTTATGAGTTCTAGCTGTCCTTTTGAGATTTTGCTTATTTTTCATCACCAAATATCTCTTGAGCCTATAAAATGTCCTTCCTTGTTTCCTGAGTGTGAATAAACAGTCACAGCGTCTAATCCTTCACCTGTAAATCATCTGTTCAGGTTTTTGACAGTGTGAAGCTGATGCAGCACGGTCTTGCTTGTCAGTGTACTTCTGATCTGAAACCACAAATGTTTTCTTCTGAAGATTCCCAGTTTCTCAAAGGTAGGCTTGTGATGTTCCACTGCCTTTGATGACACACGCTCATGGCACAGATGTGGGAGTGACAGGGTTTAGTTTATATATTGCATGGTGTTGAGTTTTTCCATGTACGGAGTTATATGTAGGGAGACAGAGGAGATAATTGAATTAAAAGTATTTAAATGTATGAAATGCTTTCAAATATATCAATATTATGTAATGATGGGAATATACAGCTACAAATATTCTAAAGTAAATGCTCTAAGAAAAAGAAGGGGAGGGGTATATTTTCCCTTACTGTCAACAGGGAAATTTTTAGTGTTTATTTGTCCTTGCAATATCAGAGCATTTATCACTTTCTAATTTATACTGTTCTCATTTTCAACGTATGTTATAGATACAGCCAGTGCCCTTTCCATAGCCCCTCATGCCCAGTATGGTCTCCATACATACAATGTTGCTAACTGAACACCTCTTACTCTTTATCTGAGTGCTTTCAGCTCCAGAGCAAGGCGAGCTGAGAACTAGATAATTAATACTCCCAGAGAAGCCTACAGCCAATGATGGATGGGAAGTTGAGGTATGGATACTCCAGTTTCTCTGCTGCTGCTGCTGCTGCTAAGTTGCTTCAGTCGTGTCCGACTCTGTGCAACCCCATAGATGGCAGCCCATCAGGCTCCACCGTCCCTGGGATTCTCCAGGCAAGAACACTGGAGTGGGTTGCCATTTCCTTCTCCACCAGTCTCTCTGCCCGTTGGCACAAATCCCTCTGAAGTTCTTGTCTCTCTGCTTGCCAGTGGAATATGGCCTTCTCAAAAGGTGAATTTCTTGATAACGCACTTTTTGGGCTCCTTTCACTTCTCTGTTTTGCTCCCCAAACCTCAGGGATGTTTCCTGGGATTGTCTCCTGAGAGAAATGCTTATGTTTAAATCCTTGCCTCATCATTCTGATGGATCTCAGAGTCCATTCATACTGCAGTGAACTGAGCAGAGATCCTAATCACTCTGTCATTCATCTCACAGCATGGTTCCAACAGTCTTGCACAGACCTGACATTCAATACTGGATGAATGACTTTCTGAGTTTGCTTTAGTAATGCATTTTTCTATGAACACAGATTGGTTTGTAATATTAAACAGTTCCCAAGACTCGTCAAGGCATGCTACTAAGAATTAGGTAATAATTATCATGTGTTGAATATCTATAGTGGTTAGTAGATTCTGAGGTAGACATTTAGAAAGTGCATCTTATTTTATCTTCATAAATTAAGAACTAGTTAAAATGGACATGGTTTCTGTGGTTAGATTGCCAGGTTTCAGGGTCCATTGCAATTCTGGAAACCCCAGAAAAAGAACTTTCCTATCTATGCCTCTTTCGTCTCCTATAAAACGGGATAAAATTACCTACCTTTTCAGTAGTCACCCTAAAACTGAGTTTCTCTGCTGAGTTTATGATTAATCTCTCTATCCCAAATTTTATTCCTTTTCTTGCCCTGTACCTGTTCCTTTAAGATTGAGGAAAATCAAAGAAAATTGGTCATTATAACTGAGCAGGACTCTACAGGGCTTTTCCAGGACAGACTCCCCAATATCCTCTGCCTGCCTTTTGTTTGTAGAAAAATTTTATCCTTCTAGGCTTTCCCTAAGTTCCAAAGAGCAAATTTAATCAGAGAAATGAGAAAAATGAAGCAAAGGAAAATAAGCAAGCAAGACAAAACAATAATCATTTAGCTATTAAGCAAAGCCAAGACATTGAGTTCCTCTTAAAGGGCTATAGATAACATTCTGAGTCATATTTTTGAGCTATGTCTCAGATACTGAAAGCCAGCTATTGAAATTTAACTGCATGCTGACCACAGGCATATACACAGATCTCAGACAACTTGGAACCACGTTGAAGATGTTGACTCCTAATGACCTCATTACCAAGCAAACAGAAGTGTGTTCACAAGATGATCAGGCACCCTGTGACCCTTTCTCTCACCCCTTCTTAAAAAACCCTTCCCTGAAATCCACTGCGGGAGTTCAGATCTTCTGAGCATCACCTGCCTATATTCCTTGCTTGGCACCCTCCAGTGAATGCTTATTTTCCTTCATCATTACCTGGCATCAGTAGATTAGCTTTTTTTTCATTTTTTAAATTTTTTAAATTTTTATTTTTACTTTATTTTGCTTTACAATACTGTATTGGTTTTGCCATACATTGACATGAATCAGCCATGGGTATACATGAGTTCCCAATCCTGAAACCCCCTCCCACCTCCCACCCCATATCATCTCTCTGGATCATCCCTGTGCACCAGCCCCAAGCATCCTGTATGCTGTATCGAACATAGACTGGTGATTTGTTTCTTACATGATAGTATAAATGTTTCAATGCCATTCTCCGAAATCATCCCACCCTCTCCCTCTCCCACAGCGTCCAAAAGTCTGTTCTAAACATCTAAACATTTAAGGCCTTACTGCATGAGGGTGAGTAGAACAGGTTTGGTTAGATAACAGAATGAATGAATTTGATATTATCGATACAAAGTTATGGTAAATAAAATGATTTTTTATTTTTGCATTATTGATGATAATTTTTTTTCTCAAAAGATTCCTATTATCTCTCTCATTTCTTCATCAAGTATCTATGGAATATACAATATACTCCAGCCATCATGGTGGCTGTTGGGAATTGATAGGGCCTACATGGGTGCTCATTGTTTAAATGGCTCATTATGTTGACCTCACAAACAAAGGATAAAGTCACAGTGACTCTTGCGATTGACCAAATTGGCCAACAGACATTCTGTTTTCCTGCTGATGCCTAACTTCTCAAGGCTATGAGACCACTGGATTCCAGACCTCTGGCTATGTGAGCGCAGGACTCAGCTACAGGCTAAAAATTAACCATCATCCTTTCAGAGAATTTTTCATTGGCAGGGAGGGTATAAGAAAGACCCCGTCAGAAAGGGAGGACACCGGTTCTCTTTAACGTCCAGTCATACTCTCATTTCCCTTTAATAAATTTCCCTTTTCTTTGCCTAACTGCCTGGCTCACTCTCTTTTCTCCACACTCGCCTTACAGGAATATAGCAGGGAATGAGGAAAATACAGCTCTTGTTTTCATGGAATAGATTTTACAGTTTCGTAAGGGTGACAAACACATTTGTACAACTAAAGATAGTATCATAAACTGTGAAAATGAATGATTATATCAACATTTACCAGGGAGGCAAACGATTGTTTGAGAGGTCTGGGAAGCTTGCCTCAGGAAGTAATTTGAAGAATACGCAGAAATTAGGCAGTTAAAGAATTGGGGGCTGGCTGGGGTGGGGGTAAGCATTCTAGGGAGAGGAAGCAGCTTATGGGGATTCTCCAAAGTAGCAAAACTCTGTGCATTTAAGGAGCTGGATTTTAGTATTTTAAAATTCTCAACATCCTAGAAAAACCTTGCTTTCACTTTTTCAGTAACTTAGTTTCCTTGTACCATCTTGTAAATTTTTTCAGTATCAGAGCCCTCTTACTCACCTTGAGGTATCCAAGACTTAAAAAAAAAATCTAAAACTTAATAAAATAAAGTTGGTTCTTACTGACTCAGAAGTAATTTTTCAAAAGTTCTTGGATTTAAATATTCTTTTGTCAGCTCAACTCTAATTTCAGAGGTTTTAGGAAAAGAATAATTATATGCTAATTCTGATCTCAAAATGTCCCTGAGAATTATTAACCAGAAAAGAAAGGAATATTGTATTTAAATATTTTCTACCAGAATAAAATTTTTTAAAAAGGTATTATTATTTTGGATTTTAAGCATTATCTGAGCATGCCTTTGTTCATATTATTTAATATTTCTAAATATTTAAATAAAAGTCCCAGGAAATTCTGGTGTTAACAACTTTAGGTATGATAAAATTCACACTATTTTCATTTGTGTGAAAGAAGATATTCACTAATTTATAATGTAAATATTTATAAAATAATAAGATTTTGATATGTGAATTAAAAACATAACCTGCCACCTGTGCATGCTAAGTTGCTTCAATCCTGTTGACTCTTTGTGGCCTCATGGACTGTAGGCTACCAGGCTCCTTTGTCCATGGGATTCTCCAGGCAAGAATGCTGGTGTGGGTTGCCCTGCCCTCCTCCAGGAGATATTCCTGACCTAGGGATGGAATCCATATCTCTTATGTCTCCTGCATCATCAAGTGAGTTCTTTACTACTAGTGTCACCTGGGGTACCTGCCATATCAGTAAACAAAGGATGCTGAAGTCATCAAGTCATCACATTATAGCTGTCCCCAAAGGGGAAGCCCGGAGTAGACTCAGAATGAGTAAGCATGATACTGGCTCCAGATAGGTGAGTGTACATCAAAGGAATGATTTCAGTGAGCCCAGAATCTTGCATATTCTCATAAATAAGAAACTAAATTCCTTGAGATATCTGGCTTTCTTTAACTAACAGTTTTCTTTTGATATTCTGTACATGGTCTTTATTGCAAAAACTCCTGTAAATCCTGCCTTTCCTTCTTCTTCTTTGGAACAGTCCCTCAAAGTTTTCCAAGATACTGTGTTGCAGGCTTAAATCCTCATTTTTGTCACCAAATAAAATATAATTCTTAAATTTTAGATTTTGCTGTGTTTTTCTCAGTAAACAGATGTTACCCATGAATAGGAAGGATGAGTTTAAATTATTTTTAATTTATAATTTCATAACATTTTTATCAGTTAAATGAGATAATCCATATCTTAGCACATAGTAGCATTAATTTTTTCTGTTGCTGCTATTTAGCTATGTATCTTCTCTATGTTTCTCTCCAAATACTTTCCTATTTACCTACAAGAATCTTAACAGCTTCTGAAAAGCAAGTAAGTTTTTTTTCTTTTGATTGATAGTAAATCACAAAGTAAGGTTGACCCTAAAATATAATGGACATGAAATCTTTCTCCATAAGCAAAGCTCAGCATCAATAATGACAAAATAGAGATCATTGGACCACTTGTATCTGAGTAATTTAAGTCCAAAATTACTCTAGATATTTCTTTCTCTTCCTTGCTGTTATTTCTAAAAAAACCAGCCAATCCTATCATTATGAACACTTTAAAGACAGAACAAAAGTTGCAACTTTTGTTGCAATGTTGTGGAATCTAGAGTCTCAAAACACACCTCAGAGGACATGAAAGACAGTAGAGTACAGTTTATTTCGCCAGTGGGTGCAAGGGAAAACAGTTCCCAACAAGGACTCTGATGTTTCTGAGAGGCCCAGTTTTATACCCTCCACTGTGTGACTGGTCACATGTTAGCAACCTCTTTGTTGTATAAGATTGAGTTTTACAACAAGTAGGTGCTAGGAGTGGAGAAGGTAATGGCACCCCACTCCAGTACTCTTGCCTGGAAACTCCCATGGATGGAGGATCCTGGTGGGCTGCAGCCCATGGGGTCGCTGAGTCGGACACGACTGAGTGACTTCACTTTCACTTTTCACTTTCATGCATTAGAGAAGGAAATGGCAACCCACTCCAGTATTCTTGCCTGGAGAATCCCAGGGATGGGGGAGCCTGGTGGGCTGCCGCCTATGGGGTTGCACAGAGTCGGACATGACTGAAGTGACTTAGCAGCAGCAGCAGGTGCTAGGAGAACAAGCAATTAATGTTAAAGCGGGGAGGGGTGCGGTAATGATTATACATCAAAGGGGGGTTTCTCCATGGTTAATCTAACAGAGGCAGCCTGACCTCAACTACAATCTCCATTTGTCATCTGTGGGGAGGTACGTCTCCAGGAGACCTGGTTTTCACTAACAACGGTTTCCTTACTCTTGGGCAGGGTTCAGGCCTAGTTCACATTCAGTCTTCAAGATGGAGTCTCTCCTGCTTTCCTCACACTGGCCCCAACAGCAACATATCCATCTTGGAGCTGGAAGTGCTTCTTACCTCCAAACCAATAGCGAGAAGCGCTTTTCGATAGTTATTCATTGTACCTCTCCTTTGCTGCAATCTGGGATCTTGGTTTCTAAAAAGGCATGATTCTCTCACTGGGGATGGGTGGAGGGGTAGTCTCTGAATTACTTTAGTTCAGTGCTCTAAGTTAGCATTTTGTAGATGTTCTGGTTGAACCCACGATTCAGGATGATTGTTAGTGATCCCATAGAAAGAACAGGTTCAGGAAAGCTTATTTGATAGATATGTAAGAAACCAAAGTAACAATTTGCTCCTTCATAGGTGGTGGGTAGAGAGTTAAGGGGTATGTTGTTATTTAGTCATTTACTAAGTTGTGTCTTAACTATTTTGGAACCCCATGGATTGCAGTCTTCCAGGCTACTCTGTCCATGGGATTTTCCAGGCAAGAATACTGCAATGGGTGCCATTTCCTTCTCCAGGGGATCTTCCTGACCCAGGGACTGAACATGCATCTTCTGCATTGGCAGACAGATTCTTTACCAATGGGCCACCAGGGAAGCTGTAAGAGCTGTACTTGTAACATAACAATGCTTGAGGTTGTGTCTGCAGACAACCTACTGCTAACAATGAAGTCATGGAGAGAAGGGTTGGAGCGGGAGGCTAGAGCCAATTAGAATCTTTGTTTATAAATTAACACAAAGGCACACATCTGTTGGTCTTTTTAAATCAGCTAAGTTTTGAGCTTCCTTTCCCTGAGGGGCAGGAAATCCAATTCCATCATTGCTGTGTCCCTCTTTCTCCGGGGAAGCGCAATGTACTGTGAATTTTATGCTACTGGCCAGATCCTGAGGATGCCTGCTTGTTATCTGTAAACTGTGATGCAATCACTGCTGAGACATTCAGGGATCCCACTGGTTCTGCTGCTTCTAGGTCATACCTAAAGCATGAGATGTTTTGTGGAGATGGGAGACCACATGGCTGAAATATCCAAACCTGCCGTGCAGCAATTTCATTCTGCAATCTGGTGTCCTCTTGCAGTCTGGAACCCTTCAAGGGCTAGCACCTTCTTGAAATCGGTTTGAAGCAGTGCTTCAGAGGGCTTCAGACAGCTCCTAATGAACACCACAGACAACTGCCTTCATTACTGGTGTTCAGAAAGGTCTCCTTCAGTCTGTGAAAGATCTTCCTTCTCTTTATGTGTTCTTCAGATAGACTTCCACTGTAAAATTTATTCTCTCTCTCTAGGAGACACACCTCCATATCTTTGGTGGGTTTGGTTTTGGGAAACAACAACAAGGAAGGAGATTCTTTCAAGCAACTTTTGCTTTCAGTGCTGCTACAATATATCCATGAAGCATAGACAGTACAAATTAATATTGTTTAAATGAATGAAAATGTAGCAGAATGTACAAGAACAAAATAATACTTTCAAATTCTACCTGAAACATGGTAACAAAAGAAGCAGTAGTTAAGCGAATGCTTTAATAATTGTTTTGATCATATTTAATGATAGAAGATAATTAAAATACATAGAGGAATTAAAACAGTATTATATTTTACATATCTCTGTCTATCTACTGATCTATTATCTAGCTATCATCTACCTGTCCAGGCTTTAAAGGTCTCCAAGGGGTTTTTCAAGTGGAATTAGCTTTTTGAGACCAAATTTTAGCAGTAGCTCCTATCATCTGAACAATGGATTTAAGATCCCCAAAATAGTGACCTCAATTATTTCTCCAAAGAAGTATATCCTTTATGCTGACAAGATAGTGAGTATAAGTACTTCAGTTTTCTTTTTTCCCCTATTTTGATTCATCTGGCCCTTGAAGTTTCCTGAAAGAGCTTTCTGATGCTCCAGAAGATTGCCAGAACCCAAACAAAGAGTTGTCTTTCAAAGCCCCAAAGTTGTTCCAGAGCAGTACACTTTGTGCCTGGACACTTACAAAGGCTTTCATAAAAACAGCTATTTCAGCCACTCTCTGACCTTTCTCTTTTGCAAATACTAACATTTTACTGCCGTCTCCATCTTCTTGCATCCCACTTTTATAAGAACACACAGTAACTTCGGCGAGAGCCTTATGTCTCAATGCACATAGAGTCAAAGCCGATCTCTCCATTTCAATAGCTCTCCTAGAATAGTAATTATTGCAGGCAGAATAATGGTTCCTGAAATGTCCATGTCCTAATCTCTGGAATCTGTAGATATGTTGCCTTACACAGTGAAGTGAAATTAAATTTGCTGATCAGATGACCTTAAAATGGAGATATTATCCTGAATGACCCATTGTATCTAAATATAATCATGAAGATACTTTTAACTGGAAGAAGGATGCAGAAGAAGAGTATCAGAGAGCCATGTACTTCCATGAGCATGGTTGGAGATGCAATGCTGTTGAGTTTGATGATGGAAGAAAAGTAGCCAGAACCGAGGAATGTGGGTGAAAAAGACAAGGAAACAGATCCATTCTAAGAGCCTCCAGAAGGAAATGCAGCCTTACCAGCACCTTGATTTTGGCCTGGAGAGACCCATGGCTGGTTTCTAAATGAAGGAATTAAATGATTATTCATTATTAAATGATTATTATAGTAAGTTTAGTGAACATTCACCATCTCATATAAATAAAACATTAAAGATATAGAAGAAAAATATTTTTGCCTTGTAATGAGAACTCCTAGGTTTTACTATCTTAATTTTAATATATAACATGTGACAGTATTAATGATATTTATCATATTGTACATTATATACTTAGTATTTATTCATTTTAATAACTGGAAGTTTGAGCCTTTTGCCTGCCTTCATCCAGTTCCCCCACCCTCACCACCCACCTGGAATAACCGCAGATCTGATCTCTTTTTCTATGAGTTTGTTTGTTTTTGAAGTATAATTGACCTACAACTTGTTGTCGATTCCTGGTATACAACATAGTGATTCAATATTTCTTTACACTCCAAACTGATCACCATGATAAGTTTAATTGTCATTTCCCAAGTGGTTTTTGAGAAAGCTTTCTCATATTTCTCAGCTTCCCTTTCTGTTAAATGTGCTTGTGTGGTTGTATTCTGGTCAGTGAAGTGTGAGCCGGCATGGTGTATACCTGGGGCAGTCCAGGCCCTTTGAAATCTCCTGTTGGGCCCTGTTCTTTTTCCGTCCACCAGTTTAAAACAGAGGAACCCAGAGGCCCAGAAAGATGCTGGGCCTCTGGTGTATGCATCTGTCATCCTAAACTGGACTATAATTTGAGAAATAGAGTAGTAGTGTAGCCTGATAATTGCTAAGTCACTATAAATTTTGGTGTTGTGGGTTACAATAAATAGCCCACCGTAACTGTAGAGGTCCTCCTTTTGTCTCTGAAGATAAGCTACCTAAATCTAAAATCAGATTCATTTTTGCTCTATGATACTATAAATTTTAGGCTTTGGAATACCTCATGGGTATACTCTGTTGGGGACTGAAGAAATGTCATTGAATCTGGGACCAGGATAGAATATAAGGAGGCCTGGGTGTATAAGTCTCTCCCTTTATTCTGCATATTGAACACCTAGGTGATGCACATGTATGCTGATTTTTATGGTTGATTGAAAAGATTATCAGTTGCTAAAAATGGTGGACTAGAAGTCCTTCCATCTGTGACCATGTGACTGTTCTGCAGAGTCAAGTTGGGAGGTTTGGGAGGGTGAAAGTGAGAGAAGGAGCTTTTAGGGAAGTGGAGAGCAGTTTGAAAGATTAAGTGTTGAGAAGAAGACTGTTTGTGGTTTTTCAGTTAAAGATGATGAAAGTTCACCAAGGCTCTGGGATGCTCAAGTCCATCCTAGGGCATTCTATCAATGTAAAAGTAAAGGTGGAGGCCAATGGCAGCAAATAAGGCCACTGAACTTGAGTGGAGATATCTGCTGCTAAGTCGCTTCAGTCGTGTCCAATTCTGTGTGACCCCATAGACGGCAGCCCACCAGGCTCCCCCTTCCCTGGGATTCTCCAGGCAAGAACACTGGAGTGGGTTGCCATTTCCTTCTCCAGTGCATGAAAGTGAAAACTGAAAGTGAAGTTGCTCAGTCGTGTCCAACTCTTCATGATCCCATGAACTGCAGCCTACCAGGCTCCTCCATCCATGGGATTTTCCAGGCAAGAGTACTGGAGTGGGGTGCCATTGCCTTCTCCCGTAGATATCTAGAGGGCAAATAATAAAAATGTCAGTGAGGTTGCCAGGTAATGGGTTAGAGGTAAAAATTGTGAACCTCGAGTTGAACGTATCTAAGGAGATGGAAATTGGTCATATTTTATAGATTAGACTGAAGAAGCATATAACATTCACCCAAGAAAACAATAAAACGTGGAATGGTATAGAGGAAGGGAAACTGGTTTGTCTCCTTATTCAACAGTGGAGTGACCCTAGACAAGACACATCTCATCTGAGTCTCTGATTTCTTAGCTTCAGAGATGGGTATTTTATTGCCCCACTTGCTACAGAGACCTATTGGGGGCAATCAAATTAAATATGTATGGGGACACATTTGGTAACATGTAAAATTCATTTCAAAGTAATTATTGTGTCTGTAACTCTTATGACTCCAGATTAGCTAAGTAAACCAAGGCATGACTTGGCAGTCAGTGGGAACAATCCAGGGTAGAGTACAGAAAATAGACTTTGAGATGTACACATGTGTTGTAAGGAATAATTATATTATTTTTAAAAGGGTTTTTGATCATCTCTCTGTGCTGACTTGGAATAACACTATGGCAAGACACGTACATGAACAGTTTCTAGAAAAAGGAGGCATCCCATGTAGGGAGCCATGGGAAAAGCTCCGAGAGAGAGCTCAACTAAACAGGTGGGGTGCTGAGGGGGTTGCTGTAGGCAAGTGCCATTATTGGAAGTCACAGTAGAGTAGGCCAGCGAAAAGTGTAAGAGTGTGTTTGAATGGCGGGAGGTCACATTTGGGGAGGGCAAGAAAGAGAGCTTGGGGCAAAGACCAGCATTATCACACTGGTGTATCTGGCCACCCAGATAGGATGCTCACAGTCAGTTTGTAGGATGTTGACACATCAAGAAAGCAGGACATTTTAAAAATTTATAATACAATGTACCTGTTCCAATTAGATCGTCAACCTTATCAAAGTTCCTACATCTCAGGAATTCCGTGGTGGTTCAGTGGCTAAGACTCTGCTCCCAGCGCCCAATGCAGGGGGGCCCATGTTCCAGAAACTGCATTCCACATGCTACACCTAAGATCTGGTACAGTCAAGTAAATAAATATTTTAAAAATGAGAAGCTCCTTTGTCTCATTTCTCAGTGGTGAGTTAGAATACATAGTGAAAAAGCAAAGCAGGTAAGGGGATATTTTCATTCCAACTAGGATTTTGCCCTAATGGAAGTTGACCGTTAGACTGAGAGTGGATGGAGGCTGCTTTCTTTTTCCATGTGTCTTATTAGCTGCTTACCAGAAACTATCATTTACCCAACCACTGGTCTCATATGGATCAGGGAATAATTCAGGTTAAAAAAATAAGTATAACCTTATAATGAAAAGCATTGACTCTGTGGCCAGACTGAGTGGGTTCAAATCCTAGCTCCTCCATTTACTGGGTGTGTATTATAGCTGAATTTATTTAATTGCTCTCAGTTTATTCATGAATAAAATGTGCATTATTTCGCATTTCAATTCACAGGACTATCGTAAGGATGAAAAGAGTTAATATATGTCAAGTACTTGGAAGAGTAGTAGCATATTCAAGGTAGTTAATAAATATGAGCTATCATACTTTTATAGTTATTGTTATTACCAAGGAAAGAATTCTAACATGGGTCCAAAGACCTGAATTCTTGCCTATATTTGTCAGGCGAAAGTGACAGAAACAAAATCAGGCTAAATTAAACAAAATGTAGAAGTAATTTACTGGCTTGTATAACTTACAAATTTTAAGAGTAAGTCTGATTTTGTGCAGTTGGATGCTACATTCAGTGCTTCTCTCGTGGCTCAGATGGTAAAGAATTGCCTGCAGTGCAGGAGAGAGTTTTGATCCCTGGGTCAGGAAGATCGCCTGGAAAAAGGAATGGCTACTCACTCTAGTATTCTTACCTGGAAAATTCCATGGTCAGGGGCTACCGTGGGGTCACAAAAGGGGACACCACTGAGTGACTAACACTTTCACTTTCAGATGCTATAGTACATTCAGGAATTTAAATGATGACCTCAGATATCTCCTTTTCTCTCCTTTTCTTGCTTTGTTCTCCTTTAATTGGGATTAGTTGTTAGGCAGACATTTTCTCTATGACATGTGGTAACCTTTGGTAGGTCTATGTTTCCAGCTAAGCAACCAGGAGAGAATGAGATCGCCTTTTGCTTGATGAATCCAGCAGGAGTTAAAAAACACACTATGAACCTGTGAGTGGTTTAGTCACTTTAATTCTACCTGATCTAGAGAGGGAGAGTGGTGGTTCCCCCACACAAAATCAGGGTATTATCTTAAGATAAGATTTTAAGATGACTGATGCTGAGCAGACAAAAATACAGGAGACAGCTTGCTGTAGACCCACCTCTGAAATTTACTAGCAATACAACCTTGAACTTGTGACCCAAGCTTTCGGAGTTTTAGTTCTTCAATTATATAATGGGGTTAATGCCAGCTCTATCTAATTCACCATGTCAATAAAAGGGTTAAATAAAAGAATGTGAGAGCCCTTTGCAAACAGCCCTATCTGAGCATAGGGAAGCAATACTATCTTTATTATCTTCTGCTTGACTTTTCTGGGGTTTAAAGCATCTGTCACCTCCACTATCTTCTGTTTATTTAAACTGATGTGCTTAAAAAAAAAAAATCCTTCTTGAATCCATTCAGAAAAATACTAAAAGCCAAATAAAAGGCAGCCTGGACTTCTATAGGTTCTATTAATCACATCAGCCCAACTCAGCACCCTGTCATTTATCATTACTCTTTGTTGATTACACGTCAGCCAGTCTTGAGTCCACTTCAAGGGAGCCCTACCATCCTAATTCGTTCTAATTAGTGAGACTCTGCATCTCGGTGACAGAGCAGGAGACGTTTTGCTCAAGAGCATTTTTCCCACAGTGTAGTAACTGAATTCCTTCGTTTTGTCTACTCTGCTAATTGCACTTGAAATGGAACTTAGGTTTACATGTTGCAATGTACTTTATCACTCAAAGGACACTCTCAAGTAAAACTGATCTAATCTTTTTTTTAAAAAAGCATTTCATTTCATTTTTTTTGTTGTTAGAAATGGAAATGATGAGTGTCTATAGTTCTCAGGACTGCCCTCCTTGACATGAAAGGATGTATCAATATTACAATGTAAGCACCAGTAGCCTCTTTGGACCATCTCATCTTACTGTAAGCATAATTGTAGATGAATAGTGTTTTTCAAAAATGATTCTGCAAACTGAAATTGATTCACTCACTGAATCCTCAGCTAAGAATCCTTGTGGGGTAGGTTTTATAGTAGTACCCTTTATACGGATTAGGAAAATGAGGTCTGAGAACAAATGCATTTAGCATTACACAGTTTGGAAGTGGTAGCAGCAAGACTCAGACACATCCATTGATGGCAGAGGTCCAGAGCCACACCCTGCATTCTAAATGAGAAGGGCTGGAGGGCAAGTTGTCCTGTCTGCTGGGCGGCCGCCTCTAACTGGTGTTTCCACTCACGGCAGGTGGCTGTGCCCAACAACGGGTATACATGCAGGTTTCAGTGGCAAGGGCAGGAAAGGGAATCTGTTGTGCTCTGGGAGCTTTGAATCAAGGCATGGTGAGTCAGGTAGGTCACTCTGACTCCTGCCAAGCCTGGAATGGGTGGTTCTTAATTCTGAAAATATTCTCAGCAATTTTAAGGAGGTACGATTGACATCATCATCTATGATATCCTAAGTCATGCTACTTGATAACGCTTGTCATATTTAGATACATAGGAAACCATTATCAAAATCAAGATAATGAAAATATTCTTCACCCCCCTTCCTTTTTCTTTCTGTCCCTTGAAAATCCCTTCTACTCTCCCCTCCCACATCACTCCCCCTACCTCCAGACAACCACGGGTCCACTTTCTATTACTGTAGATTAGTTTTCAATCTTCAGAATTTTAGTAAATGAAATCATATGTACTTATTTTTCCTTCTGGTTTCTTTCACTCAGCATAATAATTTCGAGGTACATCTGGGTTGTGGCATGTATCTATACTTCATTTCCTTATATTGATGAGTAGCATTTTGATGTATGAATATATCACAGTATTCATTTACCTTTTTGTTTAATTTTATTAAGTATAGTTGATTTACAATGTTGTGTTAATTTCTGCTGTACAGCAGAGTGATTCAGTTATACATATATATACATATTCTTTTTCATGGAAATCCCTGGTGGGCTATATATAGTCCATGGGGTTGCAAACAGTCAGACATGACTGAGCGACCAACACACACATTCTTTTATATATTCTTTTCTATTAAGATTTATCACAGGATACTGAATATAATCCAGTGTGTTGTACAGTAGGATCTTTATTATTTCATTTGGCTTACTTTGGGTTTTGTTTGCTTTCTTTTTCTGGTTGCTTCAGGAAGAAGCTGAGGTCATTGATTTGAGACTTTCTTTCTTCTTCTACAAGTGTTTAGTGCTAAAAATTTCCCTCTAAGCCCTGCTTTAATCGGAGAAGGCAATGGCACCCCACTCCAGTACTCTTGCCTGAAAAAGCCCATGGACAGAGGAACCTGGTGGGCTGCAGTGCAAGGGGTCGCTATGAGTTGGACGAGACTAAGTGACTTCACTTTCACTTTTCACTTTCATGCATTGGAGGAGGAAATGGCAACCCACTCCAGTGTTATTGCCTGGATAATCCCAGGGATGGGGGAGCCTGGTGGGCTGCCATCCATGGGGTTGCACAGAGTCAGACAGGACTGAAGCGACTTAGCAGCAGGAACAGCAGCAGCCTGCTTTAATGGGATTCCACAAATTTTGACACATTGTGTGTTCATTTTCATCCACTTCAAGATACTTTTAAACTTCTTATTTATTTTTGACTCATGGGCTGTTCAAAAGTGTGTCATTTAGTTTCAAAGTATTTGGTGATTATCCAGAGACCTTTGTGGTTTTGACATTTAATATTTAATTTTTATCAGAGAACATATTTTTTATTACTTGAGTTATTTGTGAATTTATGGATTCTTGCTTTATGGTCCAGAAAATGGTCCATTTTGACAAAATTTCCAAGTTTATTTAAAAAGAATGTACATTGTGCTGTTATTGGGTGGAGTGTTCTATAAGTGTCAATTGGATTAAATGTATTGATAATGTGGCTCCTTTTTCTCATTCATTCCTGAATTTTGCATATTTTTATCATTTATTGAGTGAGTGCTAAAATTTCCAGCTATTATTGCGGAGTTGTTTTTTCCCCTTTGCACTTCTATTCATTTTTGCTTCAGCTGAAACACTATTATTAGATACAAAAACTTGTAGTACTGTTATGTCCATTTACTGAATTGATCACATTTTGTTATGAAATGGCACCCTTTAGCCCTAGTAATATTTTTTGCCCTGAAGTCTTCTTATCTTGTAATAATATGGCAATTCCAAATTTTTGTTTTGATTACTGTCAGTATGCTATAGATTTTTTACATCCCTTTACTTTTCACTTAAATTACCTTACTATTATTTCCAATTACTTATTTTCTTTTTGTATGAGTATTAAATATTCTCTATTCTATTTGTTTCTTATCTATTTATTCACATTTCTCCTTATTTATTCTTTTAAAGCATAATGTGAGGAAATTACTCTTTATATTTTGACTCATTAATTTGTTCTTTACTTGTATTCCAACTAATGTTTATCTGCACCCTTAAGGAAATGTTTTAGCAATTGGATCTTCTTTTTCTTTTTAATTTCTTCTTTATAACTATTCATTCCTGTTGTTTGTAGATAAGTTCCCTCCTATCTTTCCCTGGAGATATTAGATTATTTATTTGAAAGTTCTTTTCATATTATTCTAGAATCTGTTTCTTATTTGTACATTATATTGTTGATTTTTTTTCAGTAATGACCCGTGGTGTTATATTTTCTCAGATATTTTGAGATTCTCAATTGTTTGCAATGTTTTCTTTTTTTTAAGGAAAATTTTTCTACTGTTTTAGTGCAGGACACACTCTAGATTCATGGAAGTAATTTATGTTTAGAGGTGTACCGCTAATTGACTTTCTTTTTCTAGAACTACATCGCCATTTCTGGTCTGGAGAGGGATTTATTTTCTCCAGAATGCCCTTCAGTACAAAACATGATGGGAGCTTAATGAAGTAGAGTTGCAAAGACATGCCCCCAAATTAGTCTTGTGCTGTTTAGCTCCCCATGCATTTTTAAGTATAAAAGATTTGAAGTTGCTGAGGTTCTGGTTGCTTGGCAAGTTTAAAGATTATTTTTTCATTTTCCAGTATCAATAAATTTTGAAAGGGCATGAAGAGTCCTGGTCTCTGTCCTCACAGAGGAAAGATTAGTGGCATGTTCTGTTCATCTGCAGCCCTTGGAGAGATTGAACTGTGTCCGTGAAACTCAAGGGCTACAGAAAACTTGATCCGTTTATTTGATTGTCTAAAGCTAGTTCTGAAGAAAGATAGCCATTTCACAGAAGTCTGGACTCACGGAGTCATTTAAGCTTAACCAGGTTATAAGCATGTTTTGTGGATAAGCTATGACCGTGTGCAGAGAGAGCTGGTTTGCAACCATCTAATATCCTGCTCATGACACCTATCTATAGGGCCATTATATCTTGGTTCCCCTAAACAATTGAGAATCACAGATCTCCATTCAGAAAGTGCAACACCCATGTCAAGAATCTGTGACAAGACATTTCAGCAACTCGAAGTGATATGAGAAGGATTTCTCCAGAAAATCCCCAAAGACCATTAAAAGGGAGTCAGTTTTGAATATGAAACATTCAGAGAAACCGGGTTATCCTGATATTATCACCTTAAAATCTGAATATGTTTTTATTCTCTTAGGCCAGACGCTGGAGGAATCAGAAATCTTGGCTAGTGGTGCAAAAGTAGAGGGTTTGATGGCAGGAGAGAGAATTAGAAGTCTGTCACTGAGCCCTACGTCTCTTTAGGTGCCAACATCAGGGAAGACTGAGCTTGGGGGGAGAGGAAGCTTGAACTTTATAGCTTGAAATTTACTACCTGAAAGTGGAAATATAACTTATTATAAAGACTATTTTGGTGACTAAATATGGCTAGAAGAACTTTTATTACCTGAGAGTGATAAAAAATATTTCACATATATTTCCATTATCATGAGCAAACACCAAGAGTGGAATTGTGGTACCATATGGGAAATATATATTTAACATTTTAAGAAACTGCTAAGCCATTTCCCAAAGTTGTTATAACCATGTTACCTTTTCTCCAATGATGTGTGAATGTCTCCTTTTTTCTAGAATTCCTCTGATACTTGGTATGGTCGGCTTTTTAAATGTTAGTCATTTGAATATGTGTATAGTGGCATCTCTTTGTGGTTTTAGCTTAAGCATTCCTAAGAAAAATGATTTTGAGCATCATTTCATGTGCTTATTTGCCATTCATATATTGTCTTTGCTTAAGTGTCTATTTAAATCTCTTCCCGATTTTTAATTTGATTGCTTTCTTATTATTGAGTTTTGATATTTAAAAATATATGTTTGTTATATCAGTCCATAATATATATGATTTGCAAATATTTTCTTTTCAACAAGAGTAGAGTTTCAAATATTCTTTTTGAATTGTGTTTAATTTTGCATGTAAGAAATCTTCATCTAATCCTAAGATACAGAAGATATGTGCACACAAGGTTTTATATATGAATGTTCACAGTAGCTTTGTTTATAATAGAGAAAAACTAAAAACAACACAAATGTCCATCAACATGTGACTGAATATGCAAATATGTTTTATCCATACAATGAAATACTACTCAGGCAAAAAAAGAATGAATTACTGAAACATGCTACAACATGGATGAATCTCAAAACAATTATGCTGAGTGAAAGACATAAAGTTTAAAAGAATACAGGCTGCATGATTCCATTTATATAATACCCAAGAAAATTCAAACTAATTCATAGAAGCATATCAGTAGCTGCTTGTAGACAAAAGTTAAGGGTAGAAAGGGAGAGTGGGAGGGAATAAAATGGAGCATGATGAAAGTTTGGGGTGTGATGTGCTAACTTGATTGTGACAGTTGGTTTTATTTTTACACACTTATACCTTCCATATCACAGCTAATCAAACTGTTCACTTTAAATATATTCAGTTTACTCTATGTCAGTTATTCCTCAATAAAACTGTCAAAACAAATGTTTGATATCTGACTGTGATTTCCTCCAGAACTCAGGGAAAGAACCTGCCAAGTCTAAATGGATGATTAGGGATAAAGAATATCATTTTTTGAATGGATTTGAAGTATTTTGCTTATTCACTCTATTGGTTATATAATTTGAAACCTGAAAAATCTATGTAAGACTCAGCAGATAAGCTAACAAAAATTATGGTTTACACATACTCTTTTGGCTTTTACTTCTGATGCATCCACCAAGAGCTCTGAACCACTTGGATGACATGGTCAGACACTGATGTGATGGGAAGGAATCACGTCAAATTAAAGCATAATTGCAAATTGCACAGCTATAATTAAAACAAATATTTCTATGATATGATGTGGCAGTTTGGTCACAAATCTGAAGTAGTTATGCAGAGTTTTGTAAATGGAGTGGAAAAAGGGCTGAGATATCTAATATAGAGAGGAAAGTTGGGTAATTTGGCAAGAACCTCTTGGGTGGTAATTTAAGTCCACCTCCTTCCCAAATAACTGTGCAAACTGATATCATGAGTGATAGTTTAGATGAAAAGAGGATTTAATTTACTGTTCTAAAGATAGCTGGACAAAACTTACTAATGGCCATTGAGACTAATTAACATTGAAGGGATACAATATTACACAGTAACCAGTCATCAGTTGTGGCTGACTGTTTGTAATCCCATGGACTGCAGCATGCCAGGCCTCCCTGTTCTTCACCATCTCCTAGAGCTTGTTCAAACTCTTGTCCATCGAGTCACTGATGCTATTCAACCATCTCATCCTCCTTTGTCCCCTTCTCCTCCTGCCTTCATTCTTTCCCAGCATCAGGGTCTTTCCTAATGAGTTAGTTTTTCGCATCAGGTGGCCAAAGGATTGCAGCTTCAGCTTCAGCATCAGTCCTTCCAATGAATATTCAGGGTTGATTTCCTTTAGGATTGACTGGTTTGATTTCCTTGCTGTCCAAGGGACTCTCATGAGTCTTCTCCAACACCACAATTCAAAAGCATCAGTTCTTCGATGCTGAGCCTTCTTATGGTCCAACTCTCACATCCATACATGACTACTGGAAAAACCTTAGCTTTGACTAGATGGACCTTTGCTGGCAAAGTAATATCTCTGCTCTTTATTTTGCTGTCTCGGTTTGTTATAGCTTTTCTTCCAAGGAACAAATGTCTTTTAATTTCATGCCTGTAGTCACCATCTGCAGTGATTTTAGAGCCCAAGAAAATAAACTCACTGTTTACATCGTTTCCCACATCTATTTGCCATGAAGTGATGGGACCAGATGCCATGATCTTCGTTTTCTGAATGTTGAGTTTTAAGTCAACTTTCTCACTCTCCTCTTTCACCTTCACCAAGAGGCCCTTTCAGTTCAGTTCAGTCGCTCAGTCATGTCCGACTCTTCGCGACCTCATGAATAGCAGCACGCCTGTCCATCACCAACTCCCGGAGTTCACTCAGACTCGCGTCTATCGAGTCGCGATGCCATCCAGCCATCTCATCCTCGGTCGTCCCCTTCTCCTCCTGCCCACAATCCCTCCCAGCATCAAAGTCTTTTCCAGTGAATCAACTCTTCATATGAAGTGGCCAAAGTATTGGAGTTTCAGCTTTAGCATCATTCCTTCCAAAGAAATCCCAGGGTTGATCTCCTTCAGAATGGACTGGTTGGATCTCCTTGCAGTCCAAGGGACTCTCAAGAGTCTTCTCCAACACCACAGTTCAAAAGCATCAATTCTTTGGCGCTCAGCTTTCTTCACAGTCCAACTCTCACATCCATACATGACTATTGGAAAAACCATAGCCTTGACTAGATGGTCCTTAGTCGGCAAAGTAATGTCTCTGCTTTTGAATATGCTATCTAGGTTGGTCATAACTTTCCTTCCAAGGAGTAAGCGTCTTTTCATTTCATGGCTGCAGTCACCATCTGCAGTGATTTTGGAGCCCCAAAAGATAAAGTCTGACACTGTTTCCACTGTTTCCCCATCTATTTCCCATGATGTGATGGGACTGGATGCCATGATCTTCGTTTTCTGAATGTTGAGCTTTAAGCCAACTCTTTTCACTCTCCTCTTTCACTTTCATCAAGAGGCTTTTGAGTTCCTCTTCACTTTCTGGTGTCATCTGCATATCTGAGGTTATTGATATTCCTCCCAGCAATCTTGATTCCAGCTTGTGTTTCTTCCAGTCCAGCATTTTTCATGATGTAGTCTGCATAGAAGTTAAATAAGCAGGGTGACAATATCCAGCCTTGACGTACTCCTTTTCCTATTTGGAACCAATCTGTTGTTCCACATCCAGTTCTCACTGCTGCTTCCTGACCTGCATACAGATTTCTCAAGAGGCAGGTCAGGTGGTCTGGTATTCCCATCTCTCTCAGGACTATACATTACACCTCTGCAATAAAAATATGAGCTGTATGGCCATTGTAGCAGCAGAAATTCTGACCCTTCCTTCTGTGAGCTGACTTGTAAACTTTTAACTTAGAGTCAGTGCAGGCAGGTCAAAAAGTGTCCTGCCTGAGCTTCATTGAAATTTAACGACTTCCATGAATAGTATATTTCTGTCACAACTGAAAAAAATCAGTGAAATGAATACATGTCTTTTAAATATTGGCTTTTACTCCTGAGAAGTAAATGTACCTTCTCTACACAGCTGAAAATTCACAATTTGCCTTTTGTCTGTAGGCTTTGGTATCTCACACATCTTATTCTAATGGAATCATGGGAGTATCACTTATGACAGCCTGGTTACTTGCTCTGGTTGAATGGCCTTCCTTGCCAGTGGCCCATCCTATAGGTCTTCAGGAGCAGAAGCCATCATGATGCTACAAAGCTATGCTTCAAGATTTTCTGTGCTTGAAATTTCTTCTCCCCACATCTGGCCATGCATTCCCTCCTGTGTTATGCAGTCTTGGCAAGGAGAAGAGAGCAGGGGTTCAGAGACTTTCCTATGGATTGAAGGAGAGAAAAGTAAATCAGGGAGAGTCCCACAGTCCTTTAGAATGGTTGTTTAAGGTTGAATTAGCTGGGCAGAGATACATAGTTATTATTCCTGGAAGAAACTAAAATCAGACAGAAAGGCAACTTTGCATATTGCTTTGTATTAATGTTTTCCTCCCGTTCTTGAAGTAGGCATATTTAGAAAAACATAATCCAAACTCAAACGATGGAAAGTGAATGCAGATATTGGAATATATGACATTTATTGGTTTTTCCAGGTGGTGCTAGTGGTAAAAAATCTGCCTGCCAATGCAGGAGACCCAGGAGACGTGGGTTTGATCCCTGGGTCTGGAAGATCCACTGCAGGAGGGCATGGCAACCCACTCCAGTATTCTTGCCTGGAAAATCCCATGGACAGAAGAGCCTGATGAGCCACAGTCCATGGGGTCACACTGAGTTAGACATAACTGAGCGCACACTCACAATGTTAAGTACTGGGTTTAGCACAAAGGGAAAATTTAAAAGTGGTGGAAACTAAAGTATGCTGAGTGCCCATAATTTGGAGGAACTTAATGTATTTTTTTATTATAAATAAATAAAACATCTTTTAATTTAATGTGTAAAATACTTAATGTATTTTATATAATGTATTTTAGCTTCCCCTGTAACTCAGTTGGTAAAGAATTCGTCTGCAATGCAGGAGACTTGGATTCAATTCCTGGTTTGGGAAGATCCCCTGGAGAAGGAAACGGCAACCCACTCCAGTATTCTTGCCTGCAGAATCCCATGAACAGAGGAGCCTGGCAGGCTAAGTCTATGGGCTCACAAGAGTTGGACACGACTTAGTGCCTAAAACACCACCAATGTATTTTTAGTGTCTTTATTAAAATTGTTTGTCCTAACAGAATCATGTGGAAAAGACAGAATTAAAAACATTTTGTGTGTGTGGAAACGATGACTCAGGGAAGTAAGGAGCATTCCCAGGTCAGAAGTGGAGAATCTGGGATTTACCCCTGGACAATGCAGACTGCATACTCTTGCCATGTTATTACAGAACATACTAGGAATGAGATTAGAAAGAGGTTGCAAAATTCAGAGTAGAGGAAGAAAATAATAAGAAAGTCAGTGAATCTTCAGGCAGCAAAAAACATTGTTAATGCCATTCCACTTTAGGCATGCAGAGAAACTGAAAAGTGTTTTCTAACACTAGTTGCTGTTTCTAATAAAAAAAAAAAAAGGTGCCATAAATTCATAGATGGATTCTTTCAGGGAGGTTTCCATATCCTATAATGTGTTTTTATCACAAATTTTTTGAAATTAAAAAAATGGAAAAACATTGCATTTTGTATAGAATGTGAAAAATCTATGTAACAGGTGAAATGCAATATAAATATTAAAAGCTTTTTAAACAGCACAGTGCATTGTGCCTCTTAAAACTGGAATTGTCTATTGACTGTCATTTTTTTTTCAGTTGAGCATCACGTTATAAGCCATGTTTAGTTTTTAATATTCAGAAAGGCAGGGAACTTGGGAGATTTTATACTCCTAAAGCGTACTGTCTTTATGCTGAATTCTTATTGAGCATTTAGCTTAAGCAAAAGGAAATAACAAAGAGAATTTTTTCTTTAATTCCCATGTACTATATTTCACTTTGAAGTTTCCAGTAATAATTTATGTCTCAAGACTCATATTTTAAAATATTTTCTGCTAAAAAATACATCATGCCTAATGTGAGTTTGGATTCATATTTTCCTATGGAATTTGGAAACCTGCTAACTATAAACAGAGTTCAAAGCTAGTTAAAAACAGTTTTTCTCTCTCTCTTTTTTTTTTTTTTTGGCTATTGCTGTTTCATGAAAATTCTATTTGAAGGACTGCTCCATTAGTGATAGTATGAGTTTTGGAACATATGTCATATGTAAAGGATCTGACTAATTAATTCTTGCAGGGTCTTTTTTTTTTTTTAAATAAAGTCATGTTTGATAAATTAACAAAATGTTAGGAGTGTAGTCCATTTATTAAATACAAAGTTCTATTGTATAGCACAGATAACTATATTCAATATCTTGTGATAAACCATAATGGAAAAGCATATTTAAAAAATAATATATTATATATACATATATGTATAACTGAATCACCTTGCTGTACAGCAGAAATTAACATAACATTGTAAATCAACTATGTTTTAATTAAAATATTGATAAAAAAGAGTGTAGTCTATTTCTAAAGATCAACAAAATTAGAATTGTATAGGTCAATGTCAAGCCCCTCCTCCCCTCAAAACCAAAATCACATCAAGAATGTACATCTAAAGGTATAATTAATTAAATGCAGGGGGATGGCTGCACAAGAGATGGAAGGCTGACAAAGCCAAATGAATGAGATAGTCCAGAAATTAGCCATGAAGGAGGTTTGAACCATCTAAAAAGGGAGAAATGGGTATTATTTGAACCCAAGATTTCCCACCCTCCCTACCAACAGTAAGCTGGAACCACACTAGACCACGGAGGAGATGTAGGGAAGAAGATAAATACCCTGATTTCTTTTTATCTCCCATCTCCCAGAGGCCATCCATTGGTGGAACCCTCTGGGTTTCAGTGTCAGAACAGCTTGTGAAATACATCCTGCAGAAATCAGATCCCCTGGGATAGATGCAAAGGAAAAAGGAGGAGAAATGAATCTGAGAGCAAACTGGTCCAGGATCAGCACAAGAGAATAAGAGGATAAGCCACTTATTGACATATGTTTGTTAACATATAGTAATAGAATGTGCATGCCTACATGCTAAGTTGCTTCAGCAATGTCCGACTCTTTGCAACTCCATGGACTGTAGCCCTCCAGGCTCTTCTGTCCATGGGATTCTTCAGGCAAGAATACTGGAGTAGGTGGACGTGCCCTCCTCCAGGGGATTTCCTGACCCAGGAATGGAACCAGCATCTCCTGCAACTCCTGCATTGCAGGATTCTTTACCACTGAGCCACAGGGGAAGCCTCTGTTAATAGAATACATATTAACAAAGTTAATTTAAAGCAATTACTGAGGAAAAAGAAATAAATAATAAAATGGCTTGGATGGTAAAAAAAAAAAAGTAAAAAAAATGCCATGTATTTTGAATTCAAAGACAGGTAGAATGGGTTTGGATATATATAATTTGTGACATCTTTTCATTATGGAATTATAAGGGAAGGGAAAAGAGAAGGTTGATTAGACATGAAGAGCCTGAGTAAAAGACTTCTTTAGACCAGAAGGCTGCAAACATTTTCTGTAAAGGGTGGGATAGTAAATATTTTCGTCTTGAGGGGCCGTAGAGTATTGATGTTAACTACTCAACCCTGACACCATAGTGAGAAATCAGCAATAGACGTGGTGTAAATAAGTGAGCATGACTGTGTTCCAACAAAACTTTATTTCAGAAGTAGTGGAGGGCTAGAACTGGCTCATAGATTGCAGTTTCCAAATCTTGCTCTAGAAAAATTTCTATCAAAACATCAGTTCTTTTAACTTCCACTGTTTAGAGACAGACAATTCTTATTTACAGGCTCACACAGTGAGCTTCGGTTTCATATCACCATGGTTTGAATTCCAGCGTTGCCATTTGGCTCAGTTGGTAAAGAATCTGTGTGTAATGCGGGAGAGCCCAGTTCAATTCCTGGGTTGGGAAGATCCACTGGAGAAGGAATAGGCTATCCACTCTGGTATTCTGGCCTGGAGAATTCCATGGACTACAGTCCAGGGGTTCCAAAGAGTTGGACATGACTGAGTGACTTTCACTTTCTGCCATTTGGCAACTGTGGGAATTTTGGCAAATTATTTAATCTCACTGATAAATGAGGGTCAGGATGACACTGATGGGATTGTGTGGAAATTATGATATTATACCTGTAAAGAACTTGAAATGATGCAGGGCACTCAGAAAGAACTATAACTAGTGATACTGATATTTGTTGATCTTATTAATTCTAGCTGTCACTATTTAATAGATATTTCATTCCAATGGAATGGATTTGTGTGATCTAATATGCATATTTAAACATTTTCACCACCAAAAAATAGGGTAATACTTGACATTTATCCTAGCATTTACTACTCATGAAGCTGTTGTGAACCTTTATTTCAGTGCTTATTATGTGAAAAGTACAGCCAAATTGGGCTTCTCCGGTGGCACTACTGGTAAAGAACCCACTTGACAATGCAGGAGATGTAAGAGAGTGGTGCAGGTTTGAACCTTGGGTCAGGAAGATCTCCTGGAGGAAGGCATGGCATCCCACTGTAGTATTCTTGCCTGGAGAATCCTATGGACAAAGCAGCCTGGGGGGCTGCAGTCCACTGGGTTGCAGAGAGTCAGGCATGACTGAATCGGTTTAGCATGCATCACACACAGCTGAATTACAATCCAGAACACTGAAAAGATAGTTCCAGAAAAACATCTACTTTTGCTTTATTGACAATAAAGTCTTTGACTGTGTGGATCACCAAAAACTGTAGAAAATTCTTAAAGAGATGGAAATACCAGACCATCTTACCTGGCTCCTGAAAAATCTGTATGCAGGTTAAGAAGCAACAGTTAGAACTGGACATGGAGCAACAGACTGTTTCCAAATAGGGAAAGGAGTATGTCAAGGCTGTAGATTGTCACTCTGCTTATTTAACTTCTATGCAGAGCACATCATGCAAAATGGTGGGCTGGATGAAGCACAGCTGGAATCAAGATTGCCTGGAGAAATGTCAATAACCTCAGATATTTTTTCTTAAAAATTAAGAAAATGTTAGATATATAACTAATGCATAAGATACATGTAGATACTAGTCAATTTTTCCACTTACTACCATAAAAATATTCATAAATCTATTATAAAAAGTTAAAATTCACTCAAACTTTTGCACAAAAACCTTGCATACCATACATGCAACATCCATTACAGTAGACAATATATGTTGTATATTAATACATATAGCGATCATATTGCTGCTTCTTGATATCAATGTGTGAATTGCTATACCTGTAAATAAATATGCATTTATTTTTCACATTATCTTTTCATTTTTGATGACTGGTGTTAATAATATGTATAACAGCTTTGGCGTTTTGTATCATGTAAGACAACATTGATGTAGGTACTGGCAGATAATTCATCTTGTAAACAGATGATATAAACTTGCGGTATCAATAAATATAGTACAGCAAATATCGTGCACTTTTTCCTCCTTATGATTTTCTTAACATTTTTTTCTTTTCTCTAGCTTACTTTATTGTAAGAATATAGTATAAAATACACGTGACATACAAAATATGTGTTAATCAACTGTTTAGATAAGTTAATCGACTTTTACGTCAGGTTTCCAGCCAGCATTAGGCTATTAGTAGCTAAAATTAGGGAGGTTCTAAAGTTATATTGAGTGGGATTTTTGACTGTGTGGGGAATTGACACCCTTAATCCCTGCATTACTCAAGGTCAATTTGCTAAATTGCAAGCAATTGCTACATATATTAAGTGTGGCAAGTGCTCAAAACAAAGAATAAGTCAGCTCACAAATGGCAAAAATGCCTGTGTATTAACTATACTAAAAAGTTAAATTGACCCCAGTTGTATTTTCACCTCTCTGGTGATGTCTGGCATGATCAGCTTCAGCTGAAAAATTGGGTCAAAGCAATGTACATGTAGGCAAGTATTGAATTCAGTACAGTTTTTAGAGCTCTGAAAGAGATTAAAAACAGGATAAACAAGGCAAGGGTTATTGAAAAATTAAAAATATCTAGTTCAACAACCCCACTTCAGAGGTAAAACTGAGACCTAGCAAATGTCCGAGGACACAAAACCAGGTGGTGAGAAAGCCAGGATTGGCATTAATGCTCTAACAACCAGATTCCCTAATTCACTTTTCAGTTTACTTTCCATGCCGATATTGAGTCTCTCTGGACTCTCCCAATGTTCGATTTTAATTTTCCAGATATGTTGATTTTATTTTTTTCGTATTTCAAATAGAGATTTCATCTAAGTCGATCTAGCCAAACTGGTTGGTCCACACTCATTCCTTGATAGCTTATAGCTACAAAAAGACAGCAGTCTCTATACAACGGGCCTGTGTGCTCCACAGATGCTGGGAGCCTAGTGCATGACAATGGACATGGAGCTCACAGCAGAATCATCAGCCAGCTGACCTCTAATGAGGTCCCCAAAATAAACACCTCAGCACATTCTTAAGTGAAACTATACATAATTAAATCCAGAACATACAAAAGTTTTATATATGCTCAATCAATGGCCCTACACAAAGAGCATTTTCTCTTTTCTGTTTGATTGAATAAATTCAGCCAGGACCACAGAGATTTGCTCAACCTCTTTCCTGGAAGGAAAGGTGTTGAAGTAAACTCAGTTGTGCATTTCTGAATAAAACTAGAACAATGTAATGATTACCCACCACATTCATTTGAGGACACAAAATAACAAAAGAAGCTTTTATGGACTTCTTATAATTTTTTAAAAGACAATTTGTTTCTAGTGCCAAGAAAATAGAGCACCAGATGCTACTTAGGCCTATTGAAAGAATTCTTTGTGAAATAATACAGTAGCATATGGTCAAAGCAAGGTATACAGTAAATGTTATTATTTTGTCGCTTTTTATGATTTACTCTTTTGAAATTCTCACTCTTTTGAAGCCAACTGTATCTAGATTCTACAAGTAAGTCTCTTGCATATAAAGCAAAAAAATAACTTGTCTCAATTACGACAAAAAGTTAAGTCAATATTAGGTTTAAGGATCCCTAAACCTCTTTTGATTGGAGAAGGAAATGGCAACCCACTCCAGTATTCTTGCCTGGAGGATCCCAGGGACAGGGGAGCCTGGTGGGCTGCCGTCTATGGGGTCGCACAGAGTTGAACACGACTGAAGCGATTTAGCAGCAACAGCAGCAAACTTCTTTTGATAGATTTAGCACAGCCTACTGAAAAACTGTAAAAACAAACAAAGGAAAAAAAATAAACAAAAACTCTCAGAGAACTTAAAACCAGGAGGAAACCATTGAGCCATCCAATCTATCACTCATTTAAGGAAGCATTTCTCTCTAAAATATTGCTCACAACAAGTGTAACTGTTAGGTTTTAAATGAAATCTCATTTGCATTTCTAGGCAAGACTCCTTGGTCCTTATTCTCTGTCTCTCTGGAGCTTACTTTAACTAGGAGCCGTATTTCAACATATTAAATAAAGGATCATCTAATGCAAACTGTGCTGCTATAATTCCCACTGAAACTCCATTAGGCAAAGGAAAGCTGTCAAGTATAAAATCTGCTGATCCTTAGGGATGAATTGGAGGACATTTTTCCTTTAATGGCTTCATGCTTTGCCAAGCCATAATTCACTTATATTTCTGTCAACAGCTTCATCAGGGTGTGTGTTTGACTTTCCTGAAAATGACATGATGGCAACTTTCTTTACTATGCAAAGTTATTGCCTTGAAACCTCCATGTGGGAAAACGAAAGCTTTTAGTCAACTCTGCTGTGAAGGAAGACATTATAGAACTTGGCTCTTGTGTCACAATAAACATTTTAGAAACCTTAGGGATAAACTAGGCAGCACAAACTGAGTGATTTTAACCACCAGAAATTGTAACAATTTTTCTAAAGTGCTTTTCTTGGATTGCATTATAGCATTAAGGAACTGAATTTAAAAATAAAATTCTAGCAGATTTTCAGAGTTAATAAAGTAATGAAATTATTTATAGAAAGAGAATAAAAGGGACTAGATCTGTTCATTTACTTTTAACCTTTTAGAATAATGCAGGAAATATTGTAGTAATATTTTACATGTTGTCTCCCTATAAAATTAAAAGAAATATATCCTCTTTCCTCCTTCTTCCCCAGGGAGTAGATGTATGCATTAACATTGTAATGGGACTTCGATATTTATGTAAAAAAATTACAGAATGAACATATATATTTACATGTATGTGTCCGTGTGTGCCAAGTCACTTCAGTTGTGCCCGACTCTGCAACTCTATAGACTGTAGCCTTCCAGGCTCCTCTGTCCATGAGATTCTCCAGGCAAGAATCCTGGAGTGGGTTGCCATGCCCTCCTCCAGGGGATCTTCCTGACTCAAGGATTGAACCCATGTGTCTTATGTCTCCTTCATTGGCAGGTGGGTTCTTTACCACTAGTGCCACCTGGGAAGTCCATTTACATATATATATGTGTGTGTGTAATATATATATTTATACTTATATGTGTGTATATATGCATATAATCCATAACCCTGGGAGTGGATTTAAATAAATAAGCATTGTAATGGAACTTTAATATTTATATATAAAAAACTTACAAGATGAACCTTACAGAAGGAACCTATGTGTTTACATGTATACATATATATACTTGGGCTTCCCAGGTGGCTCAGTATTATAGAATTGACCTGCCACTGCAAGAGACACAGGAGATGGGGGGTCAATCCTTGTGTCAGGAAGATACCCTGGAGGAGGAAATGGCAAGCCAGTCCAGTATTCTTATCTGGAGAATCCCATGGATAGAGGAGCCTGGCAGGCTGCAGTCCATAGAGCAGCAAAGAGTCAGACATGACTGCGCACTCATGCATGATATATACACTTATATGTGTGTGTATATATGTATATAATCCACACATGCATACACACAGAAACACACATATGTTTGTGTGTTTATCTGGAAGGATAAACCTGCTACCAGAACTGCTGTTGCTGAGTCATAGTAAGAAGAGTCTGGGTCTTATGCCAACATTTAGTTGTCTATGTCAGGACCAGGTGAGAAAAAACACTGCTCAAACTGAAATTTGGAAATCTGTGTCATGACTCTCTTATCCAGAGATGAACATCTAGGAGTGAACTAAAAATCACCATTTTCCCTGCATCTTATGCTTCCTGCTGCCAGTTTCAGACTCTTCACACTTTTTCTCCTCTGCCAAGTTATTCCCAGAAAGGGATCAATGCTTGCAAAAGAGAACTCTGGGTGGTTGAAGCACTGCTTGGACTAAAAGAAAGCAGAGACCCATTGGGAAGCAGACTTGGAAGAGAGAATGCTTGCTGGTCAATAATTTACAGGAATAGCAATGACCCTGTGGAGACACAATAGGCTTCCCAGATGGCCTTAGTGGTAAAGAATCTCCCTGCCAGTGTAGGAGACCCAAAAGATTCAGGTTCGATCGCTGAGTCTCGAAGATCCCCTGGAGTAGGAAGTGGCAACCCACTCCAGTATTCTTACCTGGAGAATCCCATGGGCAGAGAAGCCTGGTGGGCTACAGTCCATGGGGCCTCATAGAGTTGGACACGACAGAGCGTGCGTGCATATTGTGGAGACTCAGTGGAGGAGAGACAGACCTATGACATCAGAAGCTGCTACTACCAACTTGCACTACAACCAAGAGAGCAGGAGGAAACCCTGATGGGACATTCCTCTGTAGAAAGTGGCCTCCGTGGTCCTCACTAACCTCCGAGGTTATAAATTTTCACAGGTGGAGAGGGGTGTCCCATACTGATGTCGCATGGAGTTCCAAAGCCACAGAGCCTGAGTCAGTATTCAGATGTATGTATCTTACTGAGAAAGGAGTGAAAGACTCCGGAAGTGACGGGGCATATAGCCTAGGGAAGATGTGGTGTCAGCAGGAAGCTAGGTCCTGCCTGATCCCGCAAGGAGCTCTGGAGTAAAATAATAGAGTTGATTCAGCTCTGAAGCAAGGGTGGTCTTTTCCATTCTAGTGTCATTGGCTGTTGGCTGCTTGATGGTGCAGGAGGGAGCAGAGAGGAAGGAGGTCAATCTGTCCTGATAGGTTGCTTCCACCTGCAGAGAAAAATTCTCTAGAGAATGGTGCATTTATGAACTCTCAGAAGCCAACATGGAGAAGGCAATGGCACCCCTCTCCAGTACTCTTCCCTGGAAAATCCCATAGATGGAGGAGCCTGGTAGGCTGCAGTCTGTGGGGTCGTGAAGAGTTGGACACGACTGAGTGACTTCACTTTCGGTTTTCACTTTCATGCACTGGAGAAGGAAATGGCAACCCACTCCAGTGTTCTTGCCTGGAGAATCCCAGGGATAGGGGAGCCTGGTGGGCTGCCATGTATGGGGTCGCACAGAGTTGGACACGACTGAAGCGACTTAGCAGCAGCAGCAGCAGCAGCAGCCAACATACAATAAGAGACTGGGGCAGGGTTCTAAAAACATATACTGCCATTCTCTATTTGTGCATTCTGATATTGCTGGTGGAGTGAAATGTCATTGTGAGTTCTTTTCCATTTTAATTCTTTCTACAAAATAATGAAATGATGTCTTGTGGATCAGAAAATTGTACAACCATCTTGTCTCACTTCCAAAAGGCCATGGTAATTCTTACTTTAAGCCAGAAGTGTATGTGCTTCTCCTTTTGAGTCTTTTCCCCCAATTTTCATTTCTAATCCCAATTGTTTTTTTTCCCCTCTGTTATGAAATACCCTTCAGGCCATAGAGGAGACATTTAAACTTTCTCTACCACGTTCCTCTCATGCTGAGGCCCATTAGCCTTATATCAGAATAATTGTTTTTTTTTTCTCATTATCACTGAGTTTTAGTGCTGTCCTGTGTCATTATTTGTTTTAGAAAGTGAAGAACAGAAGATTTTCTAAACAAACATAAAGCATGTGGATCCTTATTGATTTGTCTGTGGGTGAATTAAGGAAATCTGACATCATCCCGCTTGAGGTCTAGTATTATTCAAGTATTTGGTGCAGAGGACTCTGAATAAAGACTGAAATGAAATTCAAGATCATAGTTTCTTCAGAATTTATGGACAAACAAGCAGTATATTTCTTCTTCTTATAGATTGTAAGTCTAGGCTAATGAAAAATCAATGACTGGAACTCACTGTTACTTGCCCAAGAAAGGTTTACCTTCTACCGCTTCTTTGCTAAAAGTGCTCTGATTTTGTTTGAGGTAACAATCTAGCAGGCCCTAGGTCCTAGGTCTCAGTTTGTGTAAGCCTAAAATGGTAGATATCTCCCCAATTTTCTCATTTTCCTTTGTAGCTGGCAGTGACTATATCACTCCCTTATGAGACTAAGCCCCAGGTGTAATTCTCTTGGGGGAAAGGCAGGGGCAGTTTTGAAAAAATATATGCTGTGACTCCTCCCTCTTTGTTCCTGAGTTACAAGTGCTATATCTGAAAATATAGAAGCCACTTGTGATCATGGGAGAAAGGCCTACTGAGTCACAGGGACACTGTTCTATATAGCTTGGCTAAATAAATAAACACTAAAAAATTTGTGATTTGAGAAAAAAAATATAAAGTCCCAATTATTTAAGTCCACTGTGTGTGAAAGTTATTTTTTAAATTAATTTTCATTGGCGTATAGTTGCTTTACAATGTTGTGTTAGTTACTACTGTACAGCAAAGTCAATCAGCTACACGTATATATATATGTCCCCTCTTTTTTGGATTTCCTTCCCATTTGGGTCACCACAGAGCACTGAGTGGAGTTCCCTGTACTATCCAGTAGGTTCTCATTAGTTATCTATTATATGTTTCTATTACATACACCTGAACATATTCTTAACAGATATTAAAAAATTTGAGGGCCTGTACTTTGTCACTTTTTTGTGGACCATGGGGTAAAATGCACAAAGGAAGGATTAGTTAGTTTATACAGATACTCTATCATTTCAACAAATCTTTATTCATTGCATATCATCAACACATTCGACGTTTTTTTCTTGCTTCTTTATTTGGTATTTTTATTATCTATCTACAAAACTAGAATGTAAGTCCCTCAGAGATTGGGCTTCATGGGTCTCATTCGCTGTTTCACCTCCATTCCCAGAGGCGTGCCTACCACGGAAGAAGCATTAGCCAATGATATCTTGTTGGCTTAACAAATGCATTCCCAGCCTTTGCTGAAGCAGAAACTAAGACTCAGAGTGTAAGGCAGAAATATTTGGCCATGGACTTGCAGAGTCAGAAGTTCCATTTCCATGGAGTAGATAAAATGGAGCCTGAGGGGGAAAGTAGGGTGAGGGTAGGAAGAGGAATGTGGCAAAAGAACAACTAGACTGGAGAAAAAGTTATGTAATTAGTGGAACTGGCTAACTGAGAAGGGGAAGAAGTTTCCATTCCCCAAGCAAATGGGAGGGCTTCCCCGGTGGGTCAGTGGTAAAGAACCTGCCCGCCAATGCAGGAGAAGCAGGTTCAGTCCCTGGGTTGAGAAGATTCCCTGGAGAATGAAATGGGAAACCACTCCTGTATTCTTGCCTGGGAAATCCCCCAGACAGAGGAGACTGGAGGGCTAGAGTCCATGGGGTCACAGAGTCTGACATGACTGAGCAACTAAACAACAACCAAACGGGATGGATTTCCAGAGGAGCTGTCCTCAGTTCTAGTCACCTCATCTATCTTTGAAAAGCTTGCTCTTGATCAGACAGTGTGATCGTAAAACTTTTAGACATAAAGAGGCTGTGTGTAAAGAGTTAGCTAAATAGTTTATTCCTTCTGTATGAAAATTTGACCTTCAGCTAACTTCCTAGTTTTTTCTCTGAAAATATGATAAAGCTAAAAAGTCAGCTATGTTACTAGACAGCATTGCTTACGGCATTGTGTTGGTCAAAATGTCTGGTTGGTGTTTTCTATAAAGTGTTATTATTTCCGGCCAATGCAATATAAACACATTTTATTGGTAAATTTCACTTGGGATTGAAGAAATTATAAATAAAATAACTGATGGGAATGCCATTATTTAGGGCTTTTCTGAATGTGATTGCTCTTGATGCTAAATATCCCTTGCAGGAATCTTGGAAAATATGTCTGTGGAGTTGGTACAAAAGTCTACCCAACTTGCCCAGCATGAGTATCATCCCCTTGCACTTGGATAAAGCAACGATGTTTACAACTGGAGTTGACATTTAAAGTTTATGGCCTTGGCTTTAGTTGAGGGTCTCTGAAAGAAGCCCGTATTCTGCAGTGTTGTTTTCCATATCATGTAATGCTAATTTATTTGGTAAATATCTCTCTAACCACATCATATGCATAGCGCAGTTCTAGGTGCAAAATGCCTGCAATAGATAATTCCTGTTTCCAACATCTTACAATTAGGAGAAGGCAATGGCACCCCACTCTAGTAACTCTTGCCTGGAAAATCCCATGGATGGAGGAGCCTGGTAGGCTGTAGTCCGGGAAATAGATATGAAACAGATTAAGTAACCACATAATTAAACCGATATAAAAACTACTGCACAGACTATAGATTATACAAGAGATCAGCAGAAGGGTACATAAGTGAAATGTCTAATAAGATTATATAGAAAATATAACAATGGACTTGGGTCTCCTTTCCTGTCAATAGCAATAAATTGTAAATATATATGCTCACTTAACTTTTAATCTTATGATACAGTTTTCAGTTTGTGGCTCTCATTTTCCAAATACTGCAAATAACTTTTTGATTTGGTTGAGTAACAATAATAATATTAGATTTTTAAAGTATATTGTAAAGTGTCTTTTCCTAGTTCTTAGTCATTGAAATGCACTGCTATTGTGTTTGTTGTATGCATGTACTCCTATTATTATTTATTAGATACTGATTTTTTACTCAAAAATATTTGTTTACAAAGAAACTTTATTGTCTATTATTGAGAAAAACTACAATTAATAAGCTAGAATATAGTTGTTAAAATATAAAAGAAAAACAAGTTTTAAAAAAGAACTGTGATATATAAGTAATACTGAGTCTGACAAATTTTACCAATATTTTTCACTTTAAAATTATTCAGTGAGGGTTCTTTATGTTAGGCTTAGGGTTATAATGAAGGTATATTCAGGTTGATTAGTTTGAGATGAAGATAAGATTTTACAGCAAAAAATGACATGTTAGTTTTGCTGAAATCAACCCAGTGGTACAGATAATTGGAAAGAATTGAAATATTTAACTGTCTTCACTCTTAAAATCTAATACTGGGAATGCTCTTCCAAAGAAAATGGTATGAATGACTTTCCAAAACAAATTTTGTTGATGAAGTCATCTGAAGTAACTCTCCCCTGTTTATTTTGTGAATAGGTCAAGTTTTGAAAAATAAAGAATGTAAAGGCAAATTTTTCCTTATTCACGGATTACTGTCATCTGGTTTGGAAATCTGTCTGAGCCACCACGGAAGCCAGGTCATTTATAACATTTCTAAAATGCCTCTGCATAATGTTCATAATACATTTAGTGAATTATTCAGATGAGTTCATTAATAAGCCATTTAGACACCAAAGATCCAAGCTGGCTCAATAAAGTGGTGTACTCCATAGCTCAGCTTCTCAATTATTCCATTTATTTTTCTTGCACAGGGAATGCTGATGAAAGCCCCTCTTGTCAGAGTAACTGTAAGTTGTGCAAATGGGCAAATATATCTGCACTGCATGTACATGAGCAAAGCAACTTGTAACTGACAATTTTCTCCAGAAAGACTTAATGTTCTTCTTACAATTCAAACAGATGAATGAAAATGCCTCTTCATAAAAGCCAATGAGCCTCAGTATGAACTGCTTGATACTGACTGTCCTTCTCTTCATAAAGCTGAGAAACAATCTGGGGATTTAGTGTCCCATTCTTAACATGACTGATGATGTTAGCAGATTGATTCAGTCTGGTCTTTGAAGAAAGTTAAAGTTTGAACCCTGGCTCTATTATGCGAATTCTATCTTAGAAGCAAGCCAAACTTGAACAAGTTAGCCTTTCAGTGCCTAAGTTATCTTATGTGAAAATAGCGGTAATAAAATGATCTAGCCAGAAGAGCTGTGTGAGGAATAAGTATATTGGTAAACATTAAGTTCTTGGAATAGTATTTGGCATATAATGTTTTAAGTGTTTGCAGTTGTTTTTATTTTTTCTTAAAATGTTATATGCTATGGACTATATATGGACTAAATTGTGTCACCACCAAATTCATATTTGAAACAGTAATTTCCCCTGGGACTGTATTTGGAGATAGGGTCTTTAGGAAAGTTAAGGTTCAATGAGATTATAAAAGCAGGGTCCTAATCTAACTGGGTTGGTGTCTTTATAAGAAGAGGAAGAGATGTCAGTTCTCTTCCTCTCTCTTAATCCTTGCAGGAACAGAGATAAGGCTATCGGAGGACACACAGTGAGGAGACTGCAAGCCAAGAAGAGAGCTTTCAACAGAAACCAAATTTGCCAACATTTGATCATGGACTTTTACACACCAGAACTTTGAGAAAATGAATTTCTGTTGCATAAGCCACCCAGTCTGTGTTATCTTGTCATGGTAGCCCTGGAAGACTAATACGCTATACCTACTTTGAAAGTCAATGCTTCCTTGTGCATACAACAGTAATAAAATAAAGTAAATACAATATTTACTTTCAGAAATGACAATTTCAATATATTAAAAAAAAAGTGTTGCCCTCTCTCCAGCAAGTCGGCACCAGTCCTGAGCCCTTTTAGGGCTCTGCTGCTATGCAGGACTGCTACGTGGGACTCAGTCTGGGCCTCTAGTGGACTGGCGCCAGCCTTGATTCTCCCTGGGCTGTTCAGACAGTCATGAATGAAACCAGCCTTGCCATCTAGCAGGCTGGCAGTCACTGCACAAGGCAGGGTCTCATAGGTAACTGGGCTGGAGGCCAGATTAGCTTACGAGGGCAGCCAAAGCAGTCAGTCTCACTACAACAGAAGTGTGCAATCAGCCTACAGAGGAGGCGCCTCTAGAGCAGATAACTCTTGCAAACAGGGAGAAGTGTGTTGCCGAGCCCCTTAGAACCTCTCCTATATAAGGCCACTTCTCCAAGATCAGGAAGCATATATGACCTAATGGCAACCCACTCCAGTACTCTTGCCTGGGAAATTCCATGGACAGAGGAGCCTGGTAGGCTGCAGTCCATGGGGTCGTGAAGAGTCAGACATGACTGAGCGACTTCACTTTCACTAACACATATAAATAAACAGAGAGAACTGGGGAAAATGAGGAGATGGAGAAATATGTTCAAAATGAAAGAATAGGTGGCTCAGATGGTAAAGCGTCTGCCTATAATGCAGGAGACCCAGGTTTGAGCCCTGGGTTGGGAAGACCCTCTGGAGAAGGAAATGGCAACCCACTTCAGTATTCTTGCCTGGAAAATTCCATGGATGGAAGAGCCTGGTAGGCTACAGTCCATGGGGTGGCAAAAGTCGGACACGACTGAGTGACTTCACTTTCACGTTCTTTCGCTTTCAGAAAAAAACAAACAAAGAACTAAACAAATTGGAGATAGGCAATCTACCCAATAAAGAGTTCAAGGTAAGGATCACAAAGATGTTTACTGAATTCAGAGGAAGAGTGAATAAAAACAGTAAGCAGTTTACGAAAGAGTTATAAAATATAAAGAAGCATTAAATAAAGCTTAATAATATAATAACTGAAAATACAAAATACACTAGAAGGAATCAACAGATTAGATGATACAGAGGAACAGACCAGCCATCTGGAAGATGGAGTAATAAAAATCTGAACAGAAAAAAAAATTTAAAATGAAAATAGTTAAAACACTTCTTGGGACAGCATCAAGTGTACTAACATTCACACTGGGGTCTCAGAAGATGAAGAGAGAGAAAAGGGTGGGGAACTTACCTGAAGAAATAATCGGGGCTTCTCTGATGGTCCATTGGTTAAGAATCCACCTACCAATGCAGAGGACACAAATTTGGTTCCTGGCCCGGCAGTATCCCACATGCTGTGGAGCAACTAATCCTGTGCGAGGCCAAGTATTGACTCTATGCGCCTAGAGGCTATGCTTCACAACAGGAGAAGACACCACACTGAGAAGCCCACGCGCTGCAATGAGAGAAAGCTTGGTGCAGCCAAAATTATAAGTAAATAAATAAAAACTTTAAAAAAAAGAGAGGTAATAACAGAAAACATTCCCTAACTTGGGGAAGGACACAGACATTAGGTCTAGAAAGCACAGAGAGTCCCAAACGAGATAAAACCAAAGAGGTCTACGTTCAGACACATTATAATTAAAACACCAAAAATTAAAGATTAAGAGAAAAACCTAAAAGCAGCCAGAGAAAAGGAGCTAGTTATATACACGGAAACTTCCAGTGGGTTATAAGTTGACTTTTCAGCAGAAATTTTGCAAGCCAGAAGGGAGGGACATGATGTATTCAAAAAGATGAAAGGAAAAACATACTAAAATCTCATCACTTCCTAACTATACTAGCATATGTTTGTATAGACAATGCTTTTAAGTAAGATTATATCTATTGTATCTGTGTAGTGGAAATCTTATATAATAGTGTACTACTGTGATTATAATATGAAAGCATCTATACAGGGATATTTTATATCATAGAAATTGGCAAACTTTACAATTCAGGCTTTGCTTTATTGTTTTGTCTTCAGATGTGATGGAGGAAATGTTAATAAAGTAAATTAAATTTAAAATTGTGTTATTTCTATTACCTGTTAAATTATGAATGGCATACACATACAAAATTGCGAAAACATCCTTCCATTATTCAAAACGATTGCCTGATTTAGGAAAGATGTCACTCACATTTTTGATGGGTGAGTAAAAATCCATTATTCATCTTCATTGTTTATTTTTATCTGACTTCTACAAAAACAAAAAGAGATAACCGACATCTATGTCAAAACTGCACTTGATCATCAGTTACAATCAAAATTGGCTATAGATATGAGTTTGACAAAAATCAATAAAAAAATCTATGACTGCCCATTGGTTATAAAGAATTTACAATAAAAGATAATGCATAATTTACTATCATTTGTAAATTGTGTGCTACACATCTTTTATATCAGCAACATTTATAAATATATATACAGACAGACAAATACATATATATAATATATATATACAGACAAATGTGCACACATACACATCTCCTTTGCTGGAAAGATGATTGTTGAACATTTACCCACACACCATCAGTAAGCATACCTAACCAATTCAGATAACTGATGTATGTATATCAGTTATATGTACTATTAACAAATGCTATATTATTGTTCAGTCGCTCAGTCATCTCTGACTCTTTGCAACCCTAAGAAATGCAGCATGCCAGGCTTTCCTGTATTTACCTGCCTCCTAGAGTTTGCTGAAACTCATGTCCATGAGTCAGTGATGCCATCCAATCATCTCATCCTCTGTCACCCCCTTCTCCTCTTGCCCTTAATCGTTCCCAGCATCAGGATCTTTTCCAATGAGTCGACTCTCTGCATCAGGTGGTCAAAGTATTGGAGCTTCAGCTTCAGTATCAGTCCTTCCAATGAATATTCAGGGTTGATTTCCTTCAGGATTGACTGGTTTGATCTCCTTGCTATCCAAGGGACTCTCAAGAGTCTTCTCCAACACCACAGTTTGAAAGCATCAGTTCTTTGGTGCTCAGCCTTCTTTAATGTCTCTGTTTTCAATACACTGTCCAGGTTTTGCTTGGTTGTTCAGTTGCTCAGTCGTGTCTGACTCTTTGCGACCTCATGAATTGCAGCACACCAGGCTTCCCTGTCCTTTACTATCTCCTGGAGTTTGCTCAAACTCATGTCCATTATGTGCATGATGTCATCCAACCATCTCATCCTCTGTTGCCCCCTTCTCCTCTGACTATATGGACCTTTGTCGGCAAAATGACATCTCTGTTTTTTAATATGCTGTCTAGGTTTGTCATAGCTTTTCTTATGAGGGGCAAGCGACTTTTAATTTCATGGCTACATTCACTGTCCACAGTGATTTGGAGTCCAAGAAAATAAACTCTGTCACTTTCCACTTTTTCCCCATCTATTTGCCATGAAACGATGGGACCAGATGCCATGATCTTATTTTTGAATGTTGAGTTTTAAGCTAGCTTTTTCACTCTCCTCTTTCACCTTCATCAAGAGGCTCTTTAGTTCCTCTTCATTTTCTGTCATTAAAGTGATATCATCTGCATATCTGAGGTTGTTGATATTTCTCCTGGCAATCTTGATTTAAGTCTCTGCTTCATCCAGCCCAGAATTTCACATGATGTACTCTGCATGGAAGTTAAATAAACAGGGTGATGGTGTTCAGCCTTGATGTACTCCTTTTCCAATTTTGAACCAGTTTGTTGTTGCATGTCTGGTTCTAACTGTTGCTTCTTGACCTGCATACAGATTTCTCAGGAGGCAGGTAAGGTGGTCTGGTATTCCCATCTCTCTAAGAATTTTCCAAGGTTTGTTGTGATTCACATAGTCAAAGGTTTTAGTGTAGTCAATAAAGCAGAAGTAGATGTTTTTCTGGAATTCCCTTGCTTTTTCTATGAACCAGAGGATCCTCTTGCTTTTTGTAAATACAGCTTGAACATCTGGTAGTTCTTGGTTCTAGTACTGTTGAAGTCTAGCTTGAAGGATTTTGAGCACAATCTTGCTAGCATGTGAAATGTGTGCAGTTGTATGGTAATTTGAACATTTTTTGGCATTGCCTTTCTTGGAATTGGAATGTAAACTGACCTTCTCTAGTCCTGTGGTCACTGCTGAGTTTTTGAAATCTGCTGGCACATTGAGTGCGGCATTTTAACAGCATCATCTGTTAGGATTTGAAATAGCTCAGCTGGAACTTCATCACCTCCAGTAGCTTTGTTTACAGTGATGCTTCTAAGGACCATTTGACTTCACACTATTATTAATGCTATTATATTCACTATTAATAGACAATCATTAATAGTTCAGAGAAGGCAATGGCACCCCACTCCAGTACTCTTCCTTGGAAAATCCCATGGATGGAGGAGCCTGGTAAGCTGCAGTCCATGGGGTCGCCAAGAGTTGGACACGACTGAGCAACTTCATTTTCACTTTTCACTTTCATGCATTGGAGAAGGAAATGGCAACCCACTCCAGTGTTCTTGCCTGGAGAATCCCAGGGACGGTGGAGCCTGGTGGGCTGCCGTCTATGGGGTTGTACAGAGTTGGACATGACTGATGCGACTTAGCAGGAGCAGCAGCAGCAGCATTAATAGTTAATGTGTTTTAGAAAAATAAAATGTTTACCAGTTTTCGGCTTTGGATTGTTGCTTCAAAGTTGCACTGACAAGGCCACTCCTTTTCCATGAAGAGAAAGCAGCAGAGTTTATTCTTGGTGTTCCTGAGTAATATTTCTTTCAACTGTTTGCTGAAGTCCTTCAAATCTTGTTTCTCCATGGTCTACTCTTGATTCTGGTCTCATCTGAATGGATCTCAGTGCTTCTTTTACTTCATTTGGCCCAAAAAACAGTGATGACAAGTGCATTTCCTTTCTTTCCTCCAAACCTCAGACAACCATAGAATCAGTACTTCTTGAAGCAGCTGTCAATGACTTAGAATTTCTTAATGATGTGTCATCAATTTTATTCTGGAAATTATGCAATTGCAAGTAAACAGATTTGTTCATAAATCATCGGACCATGACTCATGGAAGAAAGTCTCCATAACTTTTTTCAAGTGAGGATGTAAGCCGAAAGACATTAATAATTATGTTTCACTGATTGCATATTTTAGCAAGTTTTAGTTTTTCCAGGATGCATAAGGAAGTTGGATGCAAGCAGAAACCTGTGACTATTATGAAGTAGGGTTAGTAGTGAATTATTTTAAATAGGATTTGTGGGGAATTACCACAGCAATGAGATGGATTACAAAATTAATGGTAGTTGTACAGCCATAGATTGTTGAATTATTAATTATATATAAAAATACTCTGTTGTCATTTTGCTATAAAAAGGATTATTCAATTTAAGCTCAGACTTCATAAAATGCTCCACTTGTTAAAAATCAATTGTATACATTAAAAGTCATTTAGTGATTTATAATAGTATTTTATGTAATACTAAAAATGTCTTATTGAATAAACTGATTAACTTTTAGATTAGAAAGTGTGAAGTATGGGTTTTCAGGGTTGTAGAGACAGTGAAGAAATGTTCTTACCAAGGCAGCAGTGCTCACAAGTTAGTAAAGAAACAAGCCCAAAGCATATGAATGATATCTATTGATAAACACCAAATTTGTACTAAAGATAAAAGCACTCCTGCATCCTGTGTGTATGCTCAGTTGTGTGTGACTCTTTGCGACCCCATGGATGGGAGCCCACGAGGCTCCTCTGTCCATGGACTTTTTTCAGGTAAGAACACTGGAGTGGGTAGCCATTCCCTTCTCCAGGGGATCTTCCCGACCCAGGGGTCAAATCTGTATCTCTGGCAGGTGGATTCTTTACCACTAATGCCACCTGGGAAGCCCAGCTAATAGCACAACTGGTCAATAACTGTTGATGCATACACGGTGTTTAAAATAAACCAGGTGATGCTTTTAATGTCTTACATATAAATTTAAATTTCAAAACAAGTCTAGAGTTAGGGGCTATTATTAAATATGAAGAAACGTAGTCACACATAATATAAACTACTTACTGTATCAGATAGGTGGCAAAGCTAGGACTTGAACCTGGGTGATCTGACAACAAAATCTGTGCTCTTAATTCTCATACTATACCATCCAGCCAGAAGTTTGATCATTGCTATAAAAAAGCAAAAGGAGCACTGGTCTTGATTGAACAGCTGGGGCATGCATTGGAACTTGAGGAGAAAGAGATGAAAATAGATGGAAAAGATTTACTCATTCAAAATATGTTTATTGAGCCTCATTTATGTCCTGAGACCTGGGGTAGGATCTAGATGTAACTCTGAGTGAGACACCAATCTCATTGTGTTTCTGACCACTTAGAACTTATATTCTAGCATTAAAAGGATTTCACATATGGAGAATAGTATAAACAGGTTTTAAGAATAAGATATGCATTCACCATGTCCAAAAGAAAATAAAAATGAAGAATAAGGTTATTTAGCTCATGATTATTCAGGTCAGTGGTTTGGGTTTGACTCACCCTATCCCTTTTTCTGGTCTGAACCAGGTTTATCTGATATCAACTGGCCTGCACTCATTTATGAATCTCCAAGATTAGCTGGCTGTTGCCCGATTTCAGATGACTTCATTTTCACATCTAGCCATTGTCTAACTATGAGCTGGAGTGACAGAAGTCCTGTGTCTTTTATCTTCTAGAAGGCAATGGCACCCCACTCCAGTACTCTTGCCTGGAAACTCCCATGGACGGAGGAGCCTGGTGGACTGCAGTCCATGGGGTCGCTAAGAGTCGGACACGACTGAGCGACTTCACTTTCACTTTTCAATTTCATGCATTGGAGAAGGAAATGGCAACCCACTCCAGTGTTCTTGCCTGGAGAATCCCAAGGACGGGGAAGCCTGGTGGGCTGCCGTCTATGGGGTTGCACAGAGTCAGACACGACTGACGACTGATGTGACGTGAGGCTAGCCTGGACTACTACTCACTTGACAATGGTGTTATAAGAGCAGCAGGGAAGAAAACTCCAATGAACAAGCAATTTTGAAGTATTTGCTGGAATTACATTTGCTAACTGCTTTGTTCAAAACAAAGTCGCAGGCAAGCCCACAGTTAGAATGGAAGAGTCTCAGAGTTACAGGGCTGAAGCATGACCATAAAGGAGAGATGAAATTATTGCCATTTCAAAATGTATGACAGGATTGAAAAGAGTTTGTTATAACAATGCTACATATTACATTGTTTTCTTTTTTGATATGTGCTTAGTTGCTCAGTTATGTCTGATTCTTTGCAAGTCTTTGGACTTTACAACTCCATGAACTGTAGCTCAGGTTCCTCTGTCTATGGGATTTTTCAGGCAAAAATGCTGGAAAGGGTTGCTATTTCCTTCTCCAGGGCATCTTCCCAACCCAGGGGTCAAACTCTCATCTCCTGTGTGTCCTGCATTGCAGGTGAATTCTTTACCTGCTGAACCATCAAGAGAGTTCCCTTCTTTTGTAGTAATGAAGCAAAAGCCAAATAGTGATTTATCATTGTAGATTTATCATTAAAATTTTTAAAATAATTGATTAAATTAGATGTTTTTTTTTAATAGAGTTCAGAGTATAAATCTAGAAACTTACTAACTTACAAAAATATTAGTTACTTGGTCATTGCTATTGCTAAGTCACTTCAGTCGTGTCCGACTCTGTGCAACCCCATAGACGGCAGCCCATCAGGCTCCCCCATCCCTGGGATTCTCCAGGCAAGAACACTGGAGTGGGTTGCCATTTCCTTCTCCAATGCATGAAAGCGAAAGGTGAAAGTGAAGTCGCTCAGTCATGTCCGACTTAGCGACCCCATGGACTGCAGCCTACCAGGCTCCTCTGTCCATGGGTTTTTCCAGGAAAGAGTATTGGAGTGGCGTGCCATTAGTTTTTCACATTGTCAGTTTCTGATTAATATGTTAAAAAGAGGTTACCAAATTACAACATGACAAGTATATCTTTTACTTAGAGGCAGCTCTGCCAAATATAGTCGGAGACGGCTGAGGACTTAGTTAATTGCATTACACATCTTCCAGTGCAACTTTTTGGTAAAACACTTTTATCTTATAATGTGTGTCACCAAACTCTTGGAACTACAACATTCAGTTCAGTTCAGTCGCTCAGTCATATCCAACTCTTTGCAACTCCATGAACAGCAGCATGCCAGGCCTCCCTGTCCATCACCAATTCCCAGAGTCTACCCAAACCCAGGTCCATTGAGTTGGTGATGCCATCCAACCATCTCATCCTCTGTCATCCCCTTCTCCTCCTGCCTTCAATCTTTCCCAGCATCAGAGTCTTTTCAAATGAGTCAACTCTTCGCATGAGGTGGCCAAAGCACTGAAGCTTCAGCTTTAACATTAGTCCTTCCAATGAAAATCCAGCACTGATCTCCTTTAAGATGGACTAGTTGGAGCTCCTTGGAGTCCAAGGGACTCTCAAGAGTCTTCTCCAACACCACAGTTCAAAAGCATCAATTCTTCGGTGCTCAGCTTTCTTCACAGTCCAACTCTTACATCCATACACAACCACTGGAAAAACCATAGCCTTGACCTAGACGGACCTTTGTTGGCAATATGCTGTCTAGCTTGGTCATAACTTTCCTTCCAAGGAGTAAGCGTCTTTTAATTTCATGGCTGCAATCACCATCTGCAGTGATTTTGAAGCCCCCCAAAATAAAGTCAGACACTGTATCCTCTGTTTCCCCATCTAATTTCCGTGAAGTGATGGGATCAGATGCCATGATCTTCGTTTTCTGAATGTTGAGCTTCAAGCCAACTTTTTCAATCTCCTCTTTCACTTTCATTAAGAGGCTCTTTAGTTCTTCTTCCCTTTCTGCCATAAGGGTGGTGTCATCTGCATATCTGAGGTTTTTGATATTTCTCCTGGCAATCTTGATTCCAGCTTGTGCTTCCTCCATCCCAGCATTTATGATGTACTCTGCATATAAGTTAAATAAGCAGGATGACAATATACAGACTTGATGTACTCCTTTTCCTATTTGGACCCAGTCCGTTCCATGTCCAGTTCTCACTGTTGCTTCCTGACCTGCATACAGGTTTCTCAAGAAGCAGCAACATTAGCTCCTCAAATGTATGGAAAAATATTTATTATAAAAGTGAATTAACATCCTATCCCCACTGTCAAACCAGAGCAGTTTTGTCAGATGTGTTCTGATCCATTTTCAAATGAAATCAATTTATCAATATGTGCTTGAGAATATATTATTCACAATCCCTAAGAAACAGATATGGACATAACATAATGAACTATTATAAGCTGTCTAATTAAGACTGAAATGTTTAAATATAATTAATTCACCTATTTTATAATCTAATTCAAGATTAAACAGTAGGCTTTTTCTTATTACATGTAATTTTGCTATACACTGTATTTGGGAAATTATGTTATATATAAAATGTCATTTGATAAAAGGCATCGTATTCATTTCCTGGGACTGTCATAACAAGGTACCAGAAACTGGGTGGCTTTAACAGGAGAAATTTAAGTCTCTAATTCTAGAGGATAGAAGTCTGAAATCAAGGTTTCTGCAGCACTGAGCCTCTGAAAGCTTTGAGGAAGAATCAGCTCCATACCTCTCTCCTAGCTTCTGGTAGCATTAGATGTCCACTGGCTTGTAGATACTTTCTCACAATGTCTTCATAACATCTTCCTTCTGTATGTTTTGTTGTGTCTAAATTTCTCCTTTTGTTAAGGATAAAAATCAGATTAGGCCCATCTCATTGGCCTCGTCTTAACTTTGTCACCTGGCTAAACTAGGATGATGCTGAAGCTGAAACTCTAGTACTTTGGCCACCTCATGCAAAGAGGTGACTCATTGGAAAAGACTCTGATGCTGGGAGGGATTGGGGGCAGGAGGAGAAGGGGACGACCGAGGATGAGATGGCTGGATGGAGTCACTGACTCGATGGACGTGGGTCTGAGTGAACTCCGGGAGTTGGTGATGGACAGGGAGGCCTGGCGTGCTGCGATTCATGGGGTCGCAAAGAGTCGGACACGACTGAGTGCCTGAACTGAACTGAAACCCTATTTTCAACTAAGGTCATGTTCATAGTTACTAGGAATTAGAATTTCAACATCTTTTTGCAGAGACAAATTTCAACATGTAACAATCATGATGCTCTTTTAAAGAATGTACATCTAATTCAGTTGTTTCAGTTTGGAAATAGTGAAATGAGAATTAAGAAATAATAGGAAAGTAATTCTATTAACTTCATTAGGTATTAGAATATAATTTTCCCTATGTAATTTTTTTATAAAAGAGAATGATACATACCAGTAAAATTAACATTCTGAAAGCTAGCATGTATGTTACTTTTTTCATGGTAATAAGTAGATAAATACTTTGTAATATAAAATAAAATGAGCAAATATTTCATTTGGTATAACAGGTTTTAATTATAATATTGAGTTCAAAAATATAACTCTGGCAGTAATTAAATGAAAGCTTTACCTGTGGGTTTCAACCAATGTTATCAGGAAAGACTTCAAGAAAGGTAGTCCTTGAAAACATTTGTTACCTTTAAAGAGCCAATGTCACAAGCTTTTACTGCTTCATCTGTTTGAAGGTGTTTTTCTGTTTTAAACTAGTAAATGATGAATTCTAGAGATGCGTATTGAGAATACATGAAACAAATTGCTGCAAAAAGCCATCTTTAGTGTTCAATATTTATTTTCAACGCTTCCTTTTCTCTGTGGGAGCCTGCTTCAAAATCTATGCCTTCTTTGACAATAGATTGAAGTGTCAAACAAAAGGATATCTTTACCGAACTCAACTACCTATACACAGTATTCAGAAAGTTACAACTCAGGGCAAAATACTCCATTACCAACATCATGATCCCACTGTAATAGAAATATGTATAAATAAGAGAAAATTAGAAGTCCTCTGTGCTTATGACATTTTGATTTATCATGGAAAAAGGGGTCTCTAAAATGAATAACTTGAACCGTATATTTGTTTTCTATTTCACCCTGCAGGGCAGTTTTCTTACCAAGATTTGGAATGCGTGAGGTTGTTCCTTTCTTGTAAAATTGTAATGAGGGTGTTGTGAATACAAGTATGTTCCCAGTCATATCAGTATTTAGGGAAAAAGCTATGAAAGTTGAGGATCTGGAAAATAATTTATTTAAAACTGTCTATGCCTACATAATACTTGGACAGTTACACAAGCCTTAGTTTGAAAACCATCCATGTAGTGGGCCCACCGCTTGAATTCTGTGGTTCTGGCATTGGAGCTCAAGCTTGAAGCCATATTTAAAGCAGTCCCTGCTCTCACCCGGGACTCTCCTGGCTCAAGTGTTCCCTCACCAGGCACTCCAAGCACAGGTTGTGAAGAACCTGGCCCCCCAGCACAAACTCACTTCTCTATTTGCCTCCTGTTGCCACTTCCTCCAATTCACTCTCCTGCCTTAAGGGGTGTGGTGCTGAGCCCAGGTTGGTATCATTTTCATTGAATGTACATTTCTCCTTTCACTGTGCCCCTTAATACAGAGCTCTGTTTCTTATCATCTTTGGAGCTTCATACACATGTGGATGTTAAAATGAGGTCTTCAAGGGACTGCTTGAAGTGTGGAGTGAAGAGGTGAGAAGAGACAGGCACTGAGGGTCTGAGCATTTCTCTCTCCCCTTTCCCACAATTTCTGAGTTTAGAGGAAGTGGACTTAGTGTTTTTCCTTCCACTGCATGACTTCCTCTCTTCTTTGAGCTTTGGGTAGCAAGACTCATAGACTAACTTTTACCAAACTAAGCAGAGTCCAGTCCATAAGAAGTATTAACATTTAATACATATTTGTTAAATGATTGTTTGAATCAGTGAAAAGATGACCTCACCTATATGCTGAAATGATTGGAAGAATCTGACATTTTAGACTTAATTATAGATATGCTAGTATAATAGCTCTCAAGACTAGTGCGTCAATTACAAATCTTACATTTTTAGTCAAAATGGAAGGACATTTCAATAATAATGGGTCCTAACAGTGACTTCTGGGCTTCCGAGGTGGCACCCGTGGTAAAGAATGTGTCTGCCAGTGCAGAAGATGTAAGAGACACAGGTTTGATCGGTGGGTTGGAAAGATCCCCTGGAGGAGGAAATGGCAAACCACTCCAGTCTTCTTGCCTGGAAAATTCCCTGGAGAGAGGAGCCTGGCAGGCTACAGGCCCTGGGGTCTCAAAGAGTGGGACACAGCTGCCTGACTGGGCACGCAGGCAAACAGCAGTGACCTCTACCTTAATCATGACCCATGGCACCGTCTTACCTCATCATTAAGAAAGAGAGTCTTAGTGACTAGCAAGATCATAATGCAAAACAGGCAAGTGCGTTAATATATACTTTCTAAAGTTTCCACTCCAACTGATGTATTTAACTTAAAGCATATTGCATTTCCACGGTTCACTGATCAATTAATTCCTTTAATTTCTGCATCATGAAGCAACTGTGCTGTACTTCATCTCTCAGTCCTGTCCAACTCTTTGGGATCCCGTGGACTGTAGCCGACCAGTCGCCTCTGTCCATGGGGATTTTCCAGGCAAGAATATGCATGCCCATCTCCAGGGGATCTTCCCAACCTAGGATGGAATCCAGGCCTCCTGCATTGCAGACAGGTTCTTTACCATCTGACCCACCAGGGAAGCCCAAGATTACTGGAGTGGTTAGCCTATTCCATCTCCATGGTATCTTCCTGACCCAGGAATTGAACCAGGGTCTCCTGCATTGCAGGTGGATTCTTTACCAGTTGAGCTACCTGGGAAGCCCCATGAAGCAATCATTTCATGTGTACTATCAGCACCTCAAATGAAACATTGTAAAATTAAAGCTCATGACTCCACCATTGTCAACTACTCTTTTCCCAGGATTCCCCATCTTAGCCAATGGCACAGCCGTTTACCCAATTGTCCTGTCCAAACACACAGAAACTGTCCTTGATTCTTCTTTCCTTCATCTCTCATACCTAACCTATAATTCAAACTTGTCAGTTTTACCTCAAAATTTCAAAATGTACCTTGGATCTCAATATATCTTTCATCACCTCTTCACTGCTCCCAGCTTGAATCTAAATCATCATCAACTCTTAGCAGCATGATTTTCCTAACTAGACTCCAAAATAGACACCTCACACCTGATTGCTCTTTGTCCATTACCCACTATGCTTCATTACCTTCTTCACAGTGCTTGTTATTCTCTTAAAATATATCATGTTCTGTAGTTCTCTGCTTGTTTGATTATTTTTGCTCCACCAGAATGTCATTTATGTGAGAGCAGATGTCTTGCCTGTGTTCTTCACTTATGTATCTCTACTGCCTGAATGAATGGGACCTTATGCAAATGAATGGTCGTATAAGAGAATTCTCTAACTATGGGGCTGTGCCCTTGCAATTTTTATAACGGGGATCATAGTGATGAAATAGTTCAGTTTTGATAGGTCTTTCTGGCTTTGAAAGTATTGGAGACATGAGGTAAGTTTTCAGAGTCCCATAATATTGCAAGTAAGACTCCTTAATGTGGAAATGGAAAGAGGGACTTATGATGTGTTTAAAGGGAAGAATCGATGTGACTTGAATGGTCAAACATGGCCAAATTAGGTAGAGGGGTGAAGCTAGGAAGTCACCTAGGTTTTTAGCTAAGAGGACCTGCTGGTTTGATCACTGAGATGAGAAGTGGTATGGTAGTTTGGTTGCTAAGTCATGTCCACCTCTTTTGTGATCTCAAGGACAGTAGCCTGCCAGGTTCCTTTGTCCATGTGATTTCCCAGGCAAGAATATTAGAGTGAGTTGCCATTTCTTTCTCCGGGGGATCTTTCTGACCCAGGGATCAAACCCACATCTCCTGTACTGCAGGCAGTCTCCTGCATTGTAGTCCAATTCTTTATTGCTGAGCTACCAGAGAAGCCTGAGATGAGGAATACAAGAGACAAAATGTGCTGGAGTGAGGGAAACTCAATTGTAAAGAACTTTCTTTTGTAGGATATTCTGTTATAGATATTTAGAAAACAGATGGCTGGATGGCATCACTGACTCGATGGACATGATGGACAGGGAGGCCTGGCGTGCTGCGATTCATGGGGTCGCAAAGAGTCGGACACGACTGAGTGACTGAACTGAACTGAACTGATAAGGAGAGTGGTGATGACCGGAAATTCAGCTTTGTGAGACATTTGCTTAAATTTGAGTGCTGAAATCGAGTCAACCAGGGAGGGTAAAGACAGAAGGAAAACTTACTCCAAGGGCAATTTATGTTTGAGCAATGGGACAGAGGTGGTGGTCTTGTGAAGGATATCGATATTTTCTCTCAACAGTATTTCCAATGATTACTTTTCATGTGCTCATTACTCCTTTCAAATGAAATCTTTCTGAATATGCTATGTTTCTCAACTGGTGTACTGTTTATAGTGTTTCCTCTTCCACAATGCCTTTTCTCCATTTCCACTCAATTAAATGGTGTTTGTTCTTTAATGCTAGTTGTGTTTCCTTTAGCCTTTGACCTTATCATATTTTTATGAGAGAAAAAGAGAAGTCTTCAACATTTTCCTATGAATATAGCAAGTTTTCAATGACTGTTTAATAATGACATCTATTATCAATATGTAGATTGCATTAATATCCCTAATTTTTCACTGGTCCCTGTGTCTGTGCCCTTTGCCTTGTCACTTGGCAGTGCTTCTCCACTCTGATGCTGGTCTCAACTGTGTGACTTTTTTTGGCCAGTGTTAGGCAGGAGAAATGGAATGCTTAGTCTTTAAGAGACCTCGTGTATTTCTGCTTGCTGTGGTGCTTCTACCATTCTCCTGAGAAGGATATGTTTGCGTTTGCATGCTAATTGTGGGGAAAGGATGTGGGCAAATATTAAATCACTCCATCAAGCCCTACCTAAAACAACTAAACCTGCAAAAGCATGAGAAATAAATATTCATTGTTGTATGTCATTGAAATGTCATTGTTTTTGATGATTCCACGGTAATGATTTTAGGGGAATAGCTAATTAATACAGTTTCAAAGTGGAAATAAATTATCTTCAATTTAAGAAAAAAATGAGAATTACCCAATGAAAATAAAGAGTCACCTACAGCACTAGATGAATAGACTTTTAAAACAAGCTTGCAAAAACTAACATGTTTGAATGAGTATGGCCCTCAGAGCCTTCTTGTTGCTAGATCATTCAATTATTTTAATACTTTTGTTATAAGTTAAGAATTCTCTTTTCAAATTACTTTCAGAGCCAGTTTATGAATCAGTAAAGAAAATCCAGGTTATTTATTTCCTACTCATATTTTATGAATGCAAAAAACAAATATTTTTTAAAGCTTCTTAACACACTTCTAAACACAACTGGATGTTGACCTAGAAGGCTTTAACTCCCTTAGCTTGATTAAACTTTAGGTAGATTTCTTCCTTGATATAAGCCCCTGACTCCATCCCTCCTTTTTTGAACCTTTACTTTAGGAAAATTGCAATTATAGATTCTTCCTTTACCACTTAGAATATACATTTTTTAGCCTTTTGCCGGTTTCATAGGAACCTGACAAATAAGCACCAGTTAGCAAATATAAATAGCCTGATCCTACGGACCAGCCTCTGCTCTGAAGTCCCCCATCGCTTTGCCACTAGCTCATCCCCCACTGAGAAGCCTGCCATCCTGCACTCCAGTAGCAGGGCGTTCATGTGCTCAGTCATATTTAACTCTTTGTGACCTTATGGACGGTAGGCTTCCAGGCTCCTCTGTCCGTAAGATTTGCCCAATAAGAATATTGGAATGGGTTGCCATTTCCTCCTCCCGGGCAACTTCCTGATCCAGGGACTGAACCCGTGTCTCCTGCATCTTCTGCACTGGCATGTGGATTCTTTACTGCTAGCGCCAGAGGGGATGTCTGTGCTGCAGTAGATTTCAATCTCTCTTCCCTATTGTAAAAGTATTGGGTAAAATTCCCTTTGCTTGTTTAACTGCCCAATGCTAACGACCATGATTTCTTATCAATTTTAATCCGAGAAACCCTTAAAAGTCAATTTCCTTTTGTTCTCATTCCTTTTGAGAATTTTATGTTTAGTCATTTCTTAACACACTAAATTGACACTTTACGATTTGAAAGTACATACATCTTCAGGAATTAACTTTCTTCTCTTTTGAATTCATCTCTTTAAATTTTGCTAATATTGAAGTAACATTCTCTCTTCATAGATGCTTAAGATGTTTAAAAGAGAAATGCAGAAATTTTCTTCATTGTAACTCTGATATGAGGGATATTTTGCATCCCTTTTCAACAGGGTATCACACTATCCAGTGGTGAAATATTTGGGGTAGGCAATTGTTCTCCCTTAATGGATCTCTTTAAAAGATGCCATAATTAATTATCATCAAAAAGAAAACAGCTGTGATAAAAATTATCTTTGCTAACCAGTGGAATTTCTGGGGCTTCTTGGAGAAAATTTTGAGATTCTCAAGGTTCTTTCAATTGATTATATCAACTCTGAGTAATCATTTGAAGCTGGTTTTTAAACATTTTTAGAACTGTCTATATAGTTGCCTTTCTTAAGATCAGGTATTTTATGATGTAGGGAAGAGAATGGAGATTGTTTTGGGTGCAAATTAATCAGAGTTGAAGAGAAAAATAAAATAGAGGTTAAAAATTTGTCTTTACATGATAGAAAGATATTAAAGTATGATGATATTAATGCATTTTAAACTAAATATAGGGGAAAGAAAGCAGCCCTTTTACAGAAGCATATACAGACAAGGAACAAGGTGGGATGAAGACAGGAATTTATCATAACTAATGGTTCTTCAATACTCATTTAACACAGGTATGAGGCTTTCTGCATTGGTCAGTAGACTGCACATGGTATATTGATTTTACTTTTTGAATCATAAATTGGGATGCTTTTCCTGGTAATCATTTAAGTCTATGCAGAGGACAATTCACTAGCTTTTCTATAGCAGAGTCAGTAGGTGGCAATGGTGTGCTTCTGATAGGTGATGGCCTGATCTGTCAAAGATGGGTTGATGGGCTCTGCAGATGCTCTCCTGTGTAGATGTCTAGGGATGAAGAAATGTGAAGCCCAATAAAAATCTGAGATACACAACTCTTTCAGTATATATGTAAATATATATACATACATATTATATTAAACACATATACAGATTACAGTTTATATTTGTAATTACAAATATAATCATGAGTTTTTTCTTTGAAAGGCTGCTTAAAAACAAAAATATGCATTTGAAATTATTCAATATAAGTTTTTAAAAATTTCCAGGCCTTAGTTTTTCTAAATTTCTTTTTAAGTTCTAGGCTAATTCATCTTCCTTAGGGCCACAGTATTTTATAGGTAGAAAATTAGGAAAATTGGCAGTGTGCTAGAGAGCATAGCTCCTCAAACTTTTATGTAACACACGTCATTTAAGGATTTTGTAAAATGTGGATCTTGACTCAGTATATCTGGTGGGGCCTGAGATTCTATATTTTGAGCATGCTCCCTCGTCCTTCTGATGTCCTCACATTACACATTGAATAACAAGGCTAATGAGGAATCCACATGGGACCTTAGTCTAGCCCTGGTAATCTTTAACTAGATATGTGATCTTGGTGAGGTCATTTCATCACCTTGATTCTCTAATGATGAAATAAACAGAAAAATAAAGTAATATGTCTTCTGGTTTTTTGTTTGTTTATAGCAAGTATCTCAGAATCTTGTAAAATCCTGAACCATCTATTAAAGAAAATATTTAATTATTTTTATATTTATTCCATCAGAAAGTTGAATATACCAATTTGGAAATTTTAGACAATGCTTGACACATGAAAGTTAAATTACTGGCTAAATGTATAAAGTACATTTAATTCAGATTTTTGTTTTCTGGGCTGAGTATTAATCCAAAGAGATCATTAAAATAGAGAATGAGTACAATGGAAAATATCTAAAATGAAAGCATTGACAACAAAACTAAAAACTGGATGAAATAATTCACTTAAAAAAAAAAGAATGAAGAAACAATACTTTTAAGTACTTAATTACATAATTGTGATTTTAAATGGTACCCAAAGAAGAAATGCTAGATGGTACCCAGAGAAAGAATGCTAGTCATTTAATTATGTAATTATGATAATAAATTAGTATCCCTGTGGGTATATTGAGATCTTATTTGATGCCTACGTTGTCATGGGGAGGGGGTTTGGAGATGGTGTGGACCCACACAGGCCTTGCTTTTTTGTCTTCCTGCTAGTTTGATACCTGGTTTCTTGTTTACCTGAGTAACAGTCCCCTGACATACACTCTTTGTCCATATGTGTCTCAGCAGGAGAGATAGACTAACAGCAGTTTCATTTGTTTGAGCAGTTGTTGGTGGCTCAGACAGTAAAGAATCTGCCAGCAATGCACGAGACCTGGGTTCGATCCCTGGGTCAGGAAAATTCCATGGAGAAGGAAATGGCAACCCACTGCAATATTCTTGCCTGGAGAATTCCTTGGACAGAGGAGTCTGACAGGCTACAGTCCACGAGGTCCCAAAGAATGAGACACAGCTGAACTACTAACGCATGTAATGCTTGAATATTCAGCAACTGAGTAGTTGCAGCAAATGGCTTCTCAGGCTGTCAGGCAAAATAAAGAAGGACGCAGCCCTAGCCTCGTACCCAGAAGTGTTGTCTTCATTCATCTGGTCTCAAGTATTGTTTTCTTAGTGATAACCTCAGAATCTCCAAAGTTGAGTTTGGATAACTCACTCAACTTCTCTAAGCCTCAGTTTCCTCATCTATAAGATGTGAGTATTAGCAGAAACTAACTTTATAGCACTGTAGAGAAAATTCGATGAGATTTAATACACAGAAACATAGTTCTGACATAAGAAGTCATAAATGCATATTGACTGTTGTTATTGCATTTGTCAGTATTGTTATTAGCAGTTATTATTGCTAGATTGCAGTTTTTCTGAATTTTTAGATTGTGGTTACTCAGGGCCATGTTAATAGCCAGAATTCAACATTATTGAAGTTTTACTCTTTCAGTCTTCTTTTAAAATTGATAATTTTTCTCTTAGGTATCCTTTTAATCTTTGGCAAAAATTTTATCCTCCATTAACCTAAAGTCATATTAACTGATTAATTACTCTAGCATCAGGTAATTCTATAAATGTTTTTAATATTTTATATAATTGTCATTACTAAAAATTTCTGCAGTTTTTCTTACAAAAGCAGTAACCTTTTTTTTTGTTTGTTTTTTTCACATTGACCTTGAAGAACAAAACAAGCTGGATTTTGCTAATGATGAATTTTCCTAAAGGTAAATTGAAACTTTCAAGTTAAAGTGCAGTTAGAGAATTTTATGTGCGCTAGATGCTTTGATGGAGCTATCTTTTCTAAGACCCATATCAATTCCATAAAGGAAGGTAGGTAGATGTTCCATATAATTTCCACAGATTAGCAATTAGATTTAAAATATTAATTCAGTTCTTTTCCCACAGTCACAAAATTTATATGTAGAGGAGAAGAATTTCAAGCCCAGGCCTCATTACGGTACATTAAGGACTCTTTTTAAAAATCATGAAGAATCTTTGAACTTAACTATTAGATCTGGGTGTGTGCTGCACAAGGATGCTGGGTTCAGCTCTGAGAATATTCATCAGCTTGATCAAGTAATCACAAGTTGAGAAAATTATAGATACTAGTGTGTCGATGGGAGGAGCAGGCTGTTGGTACAGATGGCGAATTGGAGGTGGAGACAGAGTGGTCAGAGAAGGACTCTACTCACTTTATGGATGAGAACACTGAGGTCCTGACTGATAGAGAAGACTGGCCGAGTTCACTAAGGCAAGTGATAGACCAACCCCTGGACCTACATCTGGCCCCCTCAAGATCCAGGCTTTCTTACTTGGTGTCTTTTTTTTTTTTTTTTTTCTTCCTTGCCTTTATTTTTTTTTTTTTTTTTTTAGTTTTTTATTTTTTACATTTTAAAATCTTTAATTCTTACATGCATTCCCAAACATGAACCCCCCTCCCACCTCCCTCCCCATAACATCTTTCTGGGTCATCCCCATGCACCAGCCCCAAGCATGCTGCATCCTGCGTCAGACATAGACTGGCTATTCAATTCACATGATAGTATACATGTTAGAATGTCATTCTCCCAAATCATCCCACCCTCTCCCTCTCCCTCTGAGTCCAAAAGTCCGTTATACACATCTGTGTCTCTTTCCCTGTCTTGCATACAGGGTCGTCATTGCCATCTTCCTAAATTCCATATATATGTGTTAGTATACTGTATTGGTGTTTTTCTTTCTGGCTTACTTCACTCTGTATAATCGGCTCCAGTTTCATCCATCTCATCAGAACTGATTCAAATGAATTCTTTTTAACCGCTGAGTAATACTCCATTGTGTATATGTACCACAGCTTTCTTATCCATTCATCTGCTGATGGACATCTAGGTTGTTTCCATGTCCTGGCTATTATAAACAGTGCTGCGATGAACATTGGGGTACATGTGTCTCTTTCAATTCTGGTTTCCTGGGTGTGTATGCCCAGAAGTGGGATTGCTGGGTCATAAGGTAGTTCTATTTGCAATTTTTTAAGGAATCTCCACACTGTTCTCCATAGTGGCTGTACTAGTTTGCATTCCCACCTCCACAGCAGGATCCTCTATGATCCACCTCCCAGAATGCTGGAAATAAAAGCAAAAATAAACAAATGGGATCTAATTAAAATTAAAAGCTTCTGCACAACAAAGGAAAATATAAGCAAGGTGAAAAGACAGCCTTCTGAATGGGAGAAAATAATAGCTAATGAAGCAACTGACAAACAACTAATCTCAAAAATATACAAGCAACTTCTGCAGCTCAACACCAAAAAAATAAACGACCCTATCAAAAAATGGGCCAAAGAACTAAATAGACATTTCTCCAAAGAAGACACACGGATGGCTAACAAACACATGAAAAGATGCTCAACATCACTCATTATTAGAGAAATGCAAATCAAAACCACAATGAGGTACCACTTCACACCAGTCAGAATGGCTGCGATCCAAAAATCTGCAAGCAATAAATGCTGGAGAGGGTGTGGAGAAAAGGGAACCCTCCTACTTGGTGTCTTTTGAAGCTTAAAATTTTTAGGTAGCCTTGTAGGTTTCAAAATTCAGTAACTATTTTCTCAGATATATGTAGCACTATAAACATGTGTATTAAGAAAAGGAGGTCTTTTCCCCCTAGAAAAGGCATTAAGAGTAAGTATCATATTTGAGGATACTATATTAAAGTGAATTTTTGTGATATATTAGTGCATATATTTATATCACTATTCTTATCTATCTGGGGCAGTAAAGAACTCTCATCAATGCAGGAGAGGTAAGAGACCTGGGTTCAGTCCCTGGGTCAGGAAGATCCCCTGGAGGAGGCCATGGTAATCCACTCCAGTATTCTTACCTGGAAAACCGCATGGACACTGGAGGGCTACAGTCCATGGAGTTGCAAAGAGAGAGACACAACGGAAGTGACTTAGCACACACGTATGCTAAGATCTATCTATCTTCTATCTAAAGATATAAAGAAATTAGATGTTAACCATGTAAAATTGAAGATACTTACCCACAGCCTATTATTAAACTTCTGCCTGGCATCAGGGATGATCTCAAGGTAGAGATTGGGCTTCCCTGGTGGCTCAGACAGTAAAGAATCCACCTGTAACACGGGAGACCTGGGTTCGATCCCTGGGTTGGGAAGATCCAACCAGGGAGGATCCTGGAGAAGAGCACGGCAACCCACTCCAGTATTGTTGCCTGGAGAATTCCATGGACAGGAGGAACCTGATGGGCTACAGTCCAAGAGGTCGAAAAATTAGACAAGGCAGAGTGACTAAGCACATAGCACAAGGCAGAGATCACTAACTATACCCCAAACACCTGAGATACGACCTTCAGGGGAAGTGGTCTTAGGAGAGGATAATAGGAATCATACAGAACTTTGCAGGGTCTTTCTCTTTTACTGAGAAACAGTACATCAATACAAAAAGGAGCATGTATTAACCCCCATCAGTTCAGTTCAGTTCAGTCACTCAGTCGTGTTCGACTCTTTGTGACCCCATGGACTGCAGCAAGCCAGGTCTCCCTGTCCATCACCAGCTCCCAGAGTTTACCCAAACTCATGTCCATTGAGTCAGTGATGCCATACAACCATCTCATCCTCTGTCGTCCCCTTCTCCTCCTGCCTTCGATCTTTCCCAGAATTAGGTTCTTCTCAAATGAGTCAGTTCTTCGCATCAGGTGGTCAAAGGATTGGAGTTTCAGCGTCAGCATCAGTCTTTCCAATGAATATTCAGGACTGATTTCCTTTAGGATTGACTGGTTTGATCTCCTTGCTGTCCAAGGGACTCTCAAGAGTCTTCTCCAGCACCACAGTTCAAAAGCATCAATTCTTCGGCGCTCAGCTTTCTTCACCGTCCAACTCTCACATCCATACATGACCACTGGAAAAACCATAGCCTTGACTAGACGGACCTTTGTTGACAAAGTGGTATCTCTGCTTTTTAATATGCTGTCCAGGTTGGTCTTAACTTTCCTTCCAAGGAGTAAGCGTCTTTTAATTTCATGGCTGCAATCACCATCTGCAGTGATTTTGGGGTCCCCCAAAATAAAGTCTGCCACTGTTTCCACTGTTTCCCCATGTATTTGCCATGAAGTGATAGGACTGGATGCCACGATCTTAGTTTTCTGGCAATAAAATCTTATCTCCAACACTGTAAACTACTGACTGAAGCACAGCAGTTACCCACTAAGGGCTGATTACACAAAATGAGGATTATGAAGGAAGTGAAGTCAACCCCACAACTATAGTATGAAACTGGATGCTTTCAAAGAAAAGTCCATCACATTCAGTCCTGGGTGGTGGGATGCTGGTATGAGGAGTGAAGAGCAGACATAGGCACAAGAGTTCACCCAGCAGTCAAGCTTAGGGCAGGTCTGCGGACTTATCCTCAAATTTACGATTGCTAAATATGAAGCTTTTGTCGAATTCTTTCTTCCCCTCAGTTCAGTCGCTCAGTCGTTGTCTGACTCTTTGCTACCCCATGGACTACAGCACACCAGCCCTCCCTGTCCATCACCAACTCCCAGAGTTCACTCAAACTCATGTCCACTGAGTCAGTGATGCCATCCAGCCATCTCATCCTCTGTCATCCTCTTCTCCTCCTGCCCCCAATCCCTCCCAGCATCACAGTCTTTTCCAATGAGTCAACTCTTCACATGAGGTGGCCAAAGTACTGGAGTTTCAACTTCAGCATCATTCCCTCTAAAGAAATCCCAGGGCTGATCTCCTTCAGAATGGACTGGTTGGATCTCCTTGCAGTCCAAGGGACTCTCAAGAGTCTTCTCCTAGACAACTCTAATTCATGAGACTGAACCTCACAGTGATGTATATTCAAATGGAAAGCTATGATGACTGATTTCTTGGGGCCTTTGAGGACTAAATATTCATGGGTAGGGGGTGGTTACTCTGCATTGCAAAGTGTCCTTGGGGTGAGGAAGAGGAGAGAGGTCCCTGAGTTAAGGAGAGTGTTCTTTACTGATATCACAGTATTAAGCCAGTCATGGCCAAGCTTGCAAACCCCAAAACTCCTTTTTACTGATTTTCCTTTATGGATTTGAAATTTTTATTTTTACTTCAGTGTACTTACTAGGTGTAAATAATTAGCTGTTATAAGATATTATTCAAATGCATAAAATCATTAATTAGATTTTTGAGTACCCTAAGATAATTAGTAGTACCACACTGAGTGGTGATCATTTTAACCAAGGCAAAACTCAACTAAAACAAAGCTTGTTGTTTTGATTCCCACTCCCCGACCTTCAGAAAGATACTTTGCGGCATCCAAGAGTAAAGAATATTGACTTACAACTGTGTTCTTGTTGCAACTGGAGATTAGCCAAAGATTTTTAATAAAGGATTCTCGGTTGTGACGGAGCTGCTGAGTTCTTATTATTTCCCACTCACTAATATCTTTATAACAACAGCAAATATTCATTATTTTGTACATTTGTTCAACAAATATTTATTGAAGAGCTAGTAAATGTCAGGCACAGCCTTAAGTTTTAGAGATACAGAGATTTATCATAGTGTAAAATCTTTCCTAAAAGATCTTATAATCCAGCAATGAAGACAAGACAGCCTAGTATAATAAAAATGATAAATTACTGCCTAATAAGACCTACATAATTCTGCACATGTACATATAGCTAAAGCTTAGTGAGCATTTATCATTTTTCAGGTTATTCATAACAGCAAGGCCACATAACTGCTGTACCCGTTTTACAGGTGGGGAAAATGAGGCAAAGCGAAGCTAAGTGTCTTACTATAGATCATATACTTACAAAGAAGATGAACCCAGATTCAAATCTTATCCTTTCATGTTGCTTGACCCTAACAATGATTAGATCGTAACAGTTAATTTTTCTGGGATGATGGAAATTCAACTGTATAGGATAGAGAACTAATTATTTGGAATTTAAAAGATAGATGATTTTCAGATGGACTAATGAGGTGATGACTAAGAGGCTACCATAAGGATGTTGCTGCAGTTCAGAAATGAGATGACAGGAACCTGAAATCAACAGGGTCATTTAGAGAAGAGAGTAGGTTCTGGTTGATGAGTGGGTAGACTCTAACACCTGAGGAGAGAGGTTGGGTGTGGGGATAGTGAGGTCAATGTGTAGTGAGCAAGATCCAAGAGAAAGGAATTTAAATGACATGTTTTAGATTTGAGAGACAGGTTGCCTTCAGGGAAAATTGGGAATATGTAAGGAAGAGCGACAGACCATTTTTGGGGGTTGAAGGAGGTATTAGAGGTAAGCAGGTAAGAAAGTATATGAAAGTTTAAATTTGAATATATCTTGAATGTTGTCATTGGTTATACAGACTCAGTGCATAGTCATAGATTTAGGTAATATTCATCAAGGAGTTATGTGATGGAGTCATATTTGGGAACTATCAAATAAACTAGAGCAGAGTTAAAAATTCTCTGAAATAGTGACCACACTTTGTTGAGGATTTCCTATCTTGCAAGTATGGTATTGAATATTTTATGTGCTTATTTTTATTTAAGTTCAGTTCAGCTGCTCAGTTGTGTCCAGCTCTTTGCAACTTCATGGACTGCAGCAAACCTGGCTTCCCTGTCCATTACCAACTCCTGGAGCTTGCACAAACTCATGTCTATCGAGTTGGTGATGCCATCCAACCATCTCATCCTCTGTTTTCCCCTTCTCCTCCCGCCTTCAATCTTTCCCAGAATCAGGGTCTTTCCCAGTGAGTCAGTACTTCCCATCAGGTGGCCAAAGTATGAGAGCTTCAGCTACAGCATCAATCCTTCCAATGAATATTCAGGACTCATTTCCTTTAGGATGGACTGGTTTGGTCTCCTTGCAGTTCAGAGGATTCTCAAGAGTCTTCTGCAACACCACAGTTCAAAAGCATCAATTCTTCGGCACTCAGCTTTCTTTATAGTCCAACTCTCACATCCATACATGACTACTGGAAAAACCATAGCTTTGACTAGACTGACCTTTGTTGGCAAAATGTCTCTGCCTTTTAATATGCTATCTAGGCTGGTCATAGATTTTTTTTCTAAGAAGCAAGCATCTTTTAATTTCATGGCTGCAGTCACCATCAACAGTGAATTTGGAGTCCAAGAAGGTAAAGTCAGTCATGATTTCCATTGTTTCCCCATCTATTTGCCATGAAGTGATGGAACCAGATGCCATGATCTTAGTTTTTTGAGTGTTGAGTTTTAAGCCAGCTTTTTCACTGTCCACTTTCACTTTCATCAAGAAGTTCTTTTGTTCTTCTTCACTTTCTGCCATAAGGGCGGTGTCATCTGCATGTCTGAGATTATTGATATTTCTTCAGCAATCTTGATTCCAGCTTGTGTTTCATCCAGCCTGGCATTTCATATAATGCACTCTACATATAAGTTAAATAAGCAGGGTGACAATATACAGCCTTGACATACTCCTTTTCCAATTTTGAACCAGTCTGTTGTTCCATGTCCACTTCTAACTGTTGCTTCTTGACCTGCATCTGTCTTCTTGACAGATTTCTCAGAAGGCAGGCCAGGAGGTATGGTATTCCCATCTCTTGAAGAATTCTCCACAGTTTGTTGTGATCTACACAGGCAAAGGGTTTGGCATAATCAGTAAAGCCAAAGTGGATATTTTTCTGGAACTCTTTTGCTTTTTTGATGATCCAAAGGATGTTGGCAATTTGATCTCTGGTTCCTCTGCTTTTTCTAAAACCAGCTTGCCCATCTGGAAGTTCTCAGTTCACATACTGTTGAAGCCTGGCTTAGAGAATTTTGAGCATTGCTTTGCTATCATGTGAAATGAGTGCAATTGTGCAGTAGTTTGAACATTCTTTGGCATTGCCTTTCTTTGGGATTGGAATGAAAACCGATCTCTTTAAGTCCTGTGGCCACTGCCGAGTTTTCCAAATTTGTTACCATATTGAGTGCAGCACTTTAACAGCATTGTCTTTTAGGATTTGAGATAGCTCAGCTGGAATTTCATCACCTCCACTAGCTTTGTTAGTAGTGATGCTTCTTAAGGCCCACTTGACTTTGAATTCCAGGATGTGTGGCTCTAGGTGAGTGATCACATCATCATGGTTATCTGGGTCATTATGATCATTTTTTAATAGTTCTTCTGTGTATTCTTGCCACCTCTTCTTAATATCTTCTGCTTCTGTTAGGTCCATACAATTTCTGTCCTTTACTGAGCCCATCTTTGCATGAGATTTTCCCTTGGTATCTCTAATTTTCTTGAGGAGATCTCTAGTCTTTCCCATTCTATTGTTTTCCTCTATTTCTTTGCATTGGTCACTGAGGAAGGCTTTCTTATCTCTGCTTGCTATTCTTTAGAACTCTGCATTCAAATGGGTACATCTTTCCTTTTCTTCTTTGCCTTTAGCTTCTCTTCTTTTCTCAGCTATTTGTAAGGCCTCCTCAGACAGCCATTTTGCCTTTTTGCATTTCTTTTTCTTGCGGATAGCCTTGATCACTGCCTCCTGCACAATATCAGGAACCTCTGTCCATAGTTCTTCAGGCACTCTGTCTATCAGATCTAATCTCTTGAATTCACTTGTCACTTCTACTGTGTAATCATCGAGGGATTTGATTTAGGTCATACCTGAATGGTCTGGTGGTTTTCCCTACTTTCTTCAATTTAAGTCTGAATTTTGCAATAAGGAGTTCATGATCTGAGCCACAATCAGCTCCAGGTCTTGTTTTTTGCTGACTTTATAGAGCTTCTCCATCTTCAGCTGCAAAGAATATAATCAATTTGATTTTGGTATTTATATCTGCTGATGTCCACATGTAGAGTTGTCTCTTGTGTTGTTGGAAGAGGGTGTTTGCTATGACAAGTGTGTTCTCTTGGCAAAACTCTGTTAGCCTTTGCCCTGCTTCATTTTGTACTTCAAGGTCAAATTTGCCTCTTATTCCAAGTATCTCGTGACTTCCTACTTTTGCATTCCGGTCCCTTATAGAAAAGGACATTTTTTTTTGGGTATTAGTTCTAGAAGGTCTTGTAGGTCATCATAGAACCATTAAATTTCAGCTTCTTCGGCATTAGTGGTTGGGGCATAGACTTGAATCACTGTGATATTGAATGATTTGCCTTGGATAAGAACAGAGATCATTTATATTTCATCCCCATAATAAATCCATATTGTACATCCTGATGTAGTTACAGATAAAATTTAAATGTTTAAGAGTGGATATTAGAGAGACTGAATGTGGTGAAAGGAAAAGAGTTACATAATTAAACATGGAAATACTAAAGACCTGTGCATACTTGCTAAGTTGCTTCAGTTGTGTTAGCTCTTTGCAACCCCATGGACTGTAGCCACCAGGCTCCTCTGTTCAAGGGATTTTCCAGGCAAGAATACTGGAGTGGGTTGCTGTGCCCTCCTCCAGGGAAATAGTCCCGACTCAGGGATGGAACCAGTGTCTCTTATGTCTCTTGCTTTGGCAGGCGGACCATCAGCACACCATTCAGATGCTGTTGGATGCATGCCTTTTTCCCTTGGATGACCTGTAGAAATACAAGCTACCAAGAGTATGTGCTCTTTTTCAAGCATTATATGCTCAGATGCTTGGTAACTGTGTTTCATTTCATTTCATTTCATTTTCTATCAGTCTGATACTAAGAACACAATTACTTTTATTTCTTTTTAATTTGAAGGAGGAAATGGCAACCTAGTCCAGTATGCTTTCCTAGCAACAATACTGAAGTGGGTTGCCGATTCCTCCTCCAGGGGATCTTTCCAACCCAGGGATCAAACCCACGTCTCCTGCAGCTCCTGTGTTGCAGGTGGATTCTTTACCACTGAGCCTCCAGGGAAGCCCATATTAAAAGACTGAGGGTCAAGCAAGAGGCTTAGATGGAGTGATGAGAGAAAGGAAAAACCATGAAAACTTGTGTTAAAGTGGAGAGTTAGAGAGCTTCAGAGTTGAGCATTCTGCATTACAGAAAAGCAAGTAACACAGGCACTATAGGGGGTAGTTTTATGTCACAACTGGCCGTTGGGTGGAGACTCTGCCAACATGTATGTACTACAGACATCAGGCTGTAGTACATTAAGGAGTAAACAAAAGCAGAGACATTGTGCTCAACTTGTTTAAGAAAAGTCTGGTTGAGAAGATGAGAATGGGAAGAGTCAATGGAATAGTAAGGTCAAGGGAGAATTTTCCAAGCTTAGGGAGGATTGAGCCTGTTTATGGCATATGAGACAGGAGCCAGTGGGAGAAGAAGCACTGCTAATTGGTGGAGAAATGTTGGAGGGGAGAGGAGAAAGTAGAAGATAGCAGAGATTTGCAGTGAGAAGGAGAGAGGAGAGTGATCTAAAATTAAAAGATGGAATTTTTCCTGAGGATGAAAATGTTGAGGCTTTTCTCTTCTTCTTAGTTTTATTGGAGGATAGTTGATTTACAGTGTGGTGGTAGTTTCAGATGTATAACAGAGTGATTCAGCTATACAGATACATATGTCCCTTCTTTGTCAGCTTCTTTTTCCATATAGATTATTATAATGTGTATGCCCAGTCACTTCAGTTGTGTCTAATTCTGCAAACCCATGGTTTGTAGCCCACCAGGTTCCTCTGTTCATGGGGTTCTCCAGGCAAGAAGACTAGCATTTCCTTGCTTTGTAGAGGGTTGCCTTTCCTTCTCCAGGGGATCTTCCTGACCCAGGGACTGAACACACGTCTGTTACATCTCCTGTACTGGCAGGTGGGTTCTTTACCACTAGCGTCACCTGGGAAACCCACCTGGGAAGATACACTGCAGAGTGATTCAGTTATACATATACATATGTTCATTCTTTTTCAGATTCTTTTCCCGTATTGATTATTACAGAATATTGAGTACAGTTCCCTGTGCCATAATAGTAGGTCTTTGTTCCCTGTGCCATAGTAGTGTGGTCGCTCAGACAGTAAAGAATCTGCTTGCAGTGTGGGTAGACCTGGGTTTGAACCCTGGGTTGGGAAGATCCCCTGGAGGAGGGCAAGGCTACCTGCTCCAGTATTCTTGCCTGGAAAATCCCCACGGATAGGAGCCTGGCTGGCTACAGTCCATGGGATCATAAATAATCGGACATGACTGAGAAACTAAGCCCAGCACAGCATGGTGTGTGAATGTCAATCCCAAGCTCCCAATTTATCGCCGCACTGTATAGAACTAAGTCAGTGTGTGGTTAGATAGCATCCCGATTCAATAAGCATGAGTGTGAGCAAACTCTGGAAGATAGTGAAGGACAGGGAAGCCTGGCATGCTATCGTCCACGGGGTCACAAACAGTTGGACATGACTTAGTAACTGAACAAGAGCAAAATGTGTGGAAGTAGCAGTTGGAATCTCACCTTTAAAAAAGTTTGTGCTGTTTTGAGTGCTTATGAACCAAGGGACCATATGGCTGTAGGCTTCCTCTGTACAGATGAGGAAAATGTAGCCTTAGGAAGGGAGCTCCAGTCAGATCTGATTTTTTAACTCCTGTCCTCCCTTGTTCTATGCTTTCCTCCTTTCCCTGCTTTTTTCATTCTTTTTTTCCTTCTCCTTCCCTCCTTCCCTTCTTTCCTTCCTTCCTTCCCCATTATTCCTTTATTCCTCACTTAGTATATTAATGAACATTTTTAAGGTGCTTGACATCATTATGTCCTCTCTCTCTACTTAAACAATATGTTGAATAACGTTTTCTACTGTTAAAAAATAAAATTCAAAGAAATAAATCTGATGATTTAGTTGGTTTTATTCAATGATTCATGATTTGGGCAGCAGCCCCCTGACCCCCCTAGCAAGGGTGCTAAGGGGTTGTACAAAATGGAAGGTTATTATAGGAAGGAGGGTGGAGCAAGGGAGTTACTAACAAGAAAAACAAAAGGATTAATTCAGTCCAGGTTATCTTCTATTGGGAAAAAGAAACAGCAGGGTTCTTTGTCATGCAGATTGCCTCACTGGTATCAGTTCAGTTCAGTTGCTCAGTTGTGTCCAGTGACCCCATGAATCACAGCACGCCAGGCCTCCCTGTCCATCACCACCTCCCGGAGTTCACTCAGACTCATATACCTTGAGTCGGTGATGCCATCCAGCCATCTCATCCTCTGTCATCCCCTTCTCCTCCTGCCCCCAATCCCTCCCAGCATCAAAGTCTTTTCCAGTGAGTCAACTCTTCGCATGAGGTGGCCAAAGTACTGGAGTTTCAACTTCAGCATCATTCCTTCTAAAGAAATCCCAGGGCCGATCTCCTTCAGAATGGACTGGTTGGATCTCCTTGCAGTCCAAGGGACTCTCAAGAGTCTTCTCCAACACCGCAGTTCAAAAGCATCAATTCTTCGGTGCTCAGCTTTCTTCACAGTCCAACTCTCACATCCATACATGACTACTGAAAAAACCATAGCCTGGACTAGACGGACCTTTGTTGGCAATATAATGTCTCTGCTTTTCAATATGTTATCTAGGTTGGTCATAACTTTTCTTCCAAGGAGTAAGCGTCTTTTAATTTTAATACCTCACTGGTATAGGGGTGTGCTAAGTCCTTGTGATCCTATGGACTGTAGCCAGCCAGGCTCCTCTGTCCATGGAATTCTCCAGGTAAACATACTGGAGTGGATTGCCATTTCCTCCTCCAAGAGATCTCCCTGACCCAGGGATCGAACCTGTCTCTTTATGTCTTCTGCACTGCCAGGTGGGTTCTTTACTGAAGTTGGTTAGAAAAGTTCAGATTGGATATTTTAAAGGTCACATTTCTGGGAGGGGTTGAACCTGAAGTTAAGTATTCGTTTGCTGCCATGGGGGCAAATGCCACCATTTGGTGTTTGTTATTTCTTCTTAACACTCCTGAAAATATGCATACGTTTTCTCCAGGGAAAAGGAGAACATCACTTCAAATTCTATGTTGCTTTGAATTTTTTTTAAATGGTGAATGTAACTCAGGCTACATAACTGACATCTCTAAGTGGGCTTCCCTGCTGGCTCAATCTGCTTTCAATGCGGGGGACACAGGTTCTATCCCTGGGTGGGGAAGATCCCCTGGAGAAGGAAACGGCAACCCACTCCAGTATTCTTGCCTGGAAAATCCCATGGGCAGAGGAACCTGGCTGCTTACATCTCTAAGTAGAGATTGAAGAAAGAGATTGTATATATTAGAGCTTGTGAAAACTGCATATATTCACACCCACCTTGATTTATTCTTTTTTCTTTTTTGTATTAGAAAAAAAATAGGTGTTGGTCTAATTGAGAGAATATTAAGAGGAAAACATGCATGACAGTAGTGTCCAGGACATCTTGGTGATTTGATGTCCCCTATAGCAAGTGCCATGATTTTATTTAACCTTCCCTTCTATCACAAAGACTTTCTAATGAGTATATTAATTTATTAATTTTTTCCTATGATTCCTCCTCCTCCTCCACCCTCACCCCCACTCCATAAAGAGCTTTGTGATCTTTTGGTGACAACATCACCCAGTGAAATAACAGAATATATGGAAATCAAGGTTATCTTATTTTCTATTTGCAGAATTGACAGCACCCTGGTTGATATAATCCAGCTATCTTATTCCCTGTGGACTTTGTAGAAGAAACATCAATTTACTTTCTAACTGAATAGATTGACAATTTCTTCTTTTATTTTGTGTCTTGAATTGATTACTTTTATTGAATTGACTGGCTCACCCATCAGTTGAGATTCTGTTAATAAAACAAGAGTTGGCTATATACATATTAAACTAATTTATTTAGGGAACAAAGTAATTTCTTTGAGCAAAAAAGAGTTTTGTTAAATAGCAGTTTCTAAAGCCTCTTCCAAAACAGAGAGACCCCCTTAGGAGGAAAAGTTGCTAGAATAGAATTTTCATCTCTCTACTTTGGGTTATAAAAGTGAAGAAAAAAAAAAAAAGATCCTATAGCTTGTGTTGCATAACAAATGAGGCTTATGTAACCCGAGTGTTCTCTGGCTTGACCAACTTATGACTATCCCACATCATCAACAGTAACTCTAAATATCCAAGTTTCCAAGGCATCATCCTATGTGCTTGAATGACAGAAATTAGCATCTCTCAACTTGTCCTCTAGCTATTTTGAAGAGTTCCACAGATAGCAGTCACATGGGTGCCCAGAAATAAGTCTTCACATTATTCTACTTCAGCCCCCAGACATGCTGCCACGATGCTGGCTCTGCCCATGGTGGCTGTTGTGGTGTCACCATTCTCCGGGCACAGTGGTCCTTCACTGATGAATGCTCTCGTGAATACCATTATAATCTTAAGAAAGGGATCCAGCTCCCCCTTTTTGGTGACTAATCGCAAACCTAGGAGAGATGGATTTGCAATTCTACCCAGAAACACAAAGTCCAAGCATTAACTTTTAACTTGACTCTACTTAGTGTTCAGAATCATAGAAACAATGTGAAATTTACAGTGTATATATACTACTGCATGTTGAAACACTGACAAAGTATCAGCACTGCTCCTTTCATCAGGAAACCTCAATCTGCTGATATTTGGTTTTGTTCTTTGGCACTCCCATAAATTTTAGACTAAACAGAGGATTATTCTTGACATCTAGGTGATGCATTCTCTCTCAATAGAGCATGAGAGGACCACTGGAAATTCAGACTCCATCAAACTGCGCCAAGTTCAGGTCCACGGTCAGCACAGTCTCTCCTGCAGTGAACGTGAAGGAAAGACATGCACTTACTTCCCTATGGCACCTTCCTTATCTCTTTGCTCTTTCTACCTCAAGCAACGCTTTAAACAGACAACATCTAATTCTGCAGGAATGTGCACTAATAGGCATGAATAGAGAACTCAACCATATGTGATAAAGAAGCATTTGTTACATAAGGGAAATGATCAACAGTCAGCTGGCTACCCATCACAGAGTGTGAGAGTGTTGGAATGAAATTGTCCCAAAGAGTTCCCTTTCTGGAAAGAGACTTTGCTTGGTGTTTGACTAAATAGACTGATTATTATTTTTTTTCCAGGAAAAAACAATCTTCTGGGGATTGTGAAAGGAAAATCAAAATGGAGTTGATATTGTTTAGAGAGCTCTCAAAAATGGAGCCAGGAGGTCATTAAGGAAGTCTGATTTATACATATCTCAGTTGGGATGGAATCTGACCTTTTGATTCAGTGAAGTAATCCAGAACATCTGTCAGTAACTCAGGATGCTTATAAGATCCTTACCCTAAAATAATTCATGACAATCATCTATTTTTCAGACTGCTATGTTGAAACAACTTGTGAGTCCTTAAGGATGAATATTTTCTAACTTGCATTAGAGTCAATCACCATTCTTACCAGGTGACTTTTAACAGCCTCCTGGCATTTTGTTTTTATGTCTCTGTCTAGTCAAGGTCCGTCTAGTCAAGGCTATGGTTTTTTCTGTGGTCATGTATGGATGTGAGAGTTGGACTGTGAAGAAGGCTGAGCACCAAAGAATTGATGCCTTTGAACTGTGGTGTTGGAGAAGACTCCTGAGAGTCCCTTGGACTGCAAGGAGATCCAACCAGTCCATTCTGAAGGAGATCAACCCTGGGATTTCTTTGGAAGGAATGATACTAAAGCTGAAACTCCAGTACTTTGGCCACCTCATGAGAAGAGTTGACTCACTGGAAAGGACTCTGATGCTGGGAGGGATTGGGGGCAGGAGGAGAAGGGGACGACCAAGGATGAGATGGCTGGATGGCATCACTGACTCGACGGACGTGAGTCTGAGTGAACTCCGGGAGTTGGTGATGGACAGGGAGGCCTGGCGTGCTGCGATTCATGGGGTCACAAAGAGTTGGACATGACTGAGCGACTGAACTGAACTGAACTGAACTGACTCTTTCTCAGAGCATTCTTTCGGGATTACTGAAATCTGTGTCTCCTGAATTGCATTTCTTTCTTTTTTTTTTTAATTTATTTTAATTGGAGGCTAATTTCTAAAGACCATAAATAAACTCCTTTCTTATTGGCAGGCTGTGGGATCTGAGGCCACCTCCAGGTAGATAGTGATAGAATTGAGTTCAGTTGTAGGATACTCTACTGTCGTCTGGTCTGGAGTACTGCTTGAGGGTGATATTGGGGAAACTCCCTCCTCCACATATTCTGACCCCTCCAGGGTCAGAACCCCCAAATACACACATGATACATTTGCCACATAAATTCAATTTAAAAACAGGTAGCAAAAGTTAATTTTAAAATGTTGGCAATACAACTATTTAGTGTTTCTAAATTAGAGTCAGTTCAGTTCAGTCGCTCAGTCATGATATCCTTCTACATATTAAATAAGTAGAAAATAATACCTTGTTATCTAGATAAGTATATTAGGAGGGGCAATACACATTCTTTTTCTGCTCTTGATTCAGTGAAGAGGGCTTCTCTCTAAGTCCTCCCTTTCTCCTTTACTTACTGCATCTCTGTAATACTATGCATGCTAAGCGACTTCAGTTGTGTCTGACTCTGCGACCCAATAGACTGTAGCTTGTGACTCTGTTGTTCTTGGGCTTCCCCAAAGTCTCAAGTGGTAAACAATCTGCTTGCAATGCAGGAGACCTGGGTTTGATCCCTGGGTGGGGAAGATCCTCTGGAGAAGGAAATGGCAACCCACTCCAGTATTCTTGCCTGGAGAATCCCATGGACTGAGGAGCCTGGTGGGTCACAGTCCATGAGGTTGCAAAGAGCTGGACATGACTGAGCAAGCACCCATGCAGACTGTAGCTCACCAGGGTGCTCTGTCCATGGGATTCTCCAGGGAAGAATAGTAGAATGTGTTGCTGTGCCCTCCTCCAGGGGATGTTTCCAACCCAGGTATCAAACCTGTGTCTCTTATATCTCCTGAATTGGCAGCAGGGTTCTTTACCACTAGTGCCTTATGGAAAGCCCCTATAACACCATAATCAAGGTTATGCTAAAGCTCAGGTCATGTTGTTGTGCAGTTTGTAAATGATCAAGGTGGGCTGGCAGGATTTCTGAAGACCTGATTTCACATTTCAAATCAATCCAAATCTGTAGATTGCTGTTGATCAAAGTTTAATATTGATGAAGATCACTCTGGATCCTAAGATACACAGGGACAATTAAAAGAAAGGCAGTTAATCATAACGCTTTAAGTTTGTTGGTGCTAATTTCAGCTCTCTGATAATCAGATTTCAGATTTGATCAGGAGAATGACTGCTAATGACAGAGAGTGCACTGCCCACCTATCAGCTTACGGAGATGAGGTTGTTTACCATTTTGCTTCCTTGTCTCACCTCTTTCACCTTTCTCCATATGAGGTTCAGGAGTTTTATCTTGTCCCGCATAATAACTGGGAGTCTGGATTCAGGAGAAAAGTCATTCACAGTACATGTTACACATTAATTCACATTATTATAGAGTATCTATTGTGGCAACATTTACTACATCCAATTTGTAAATTTGAGAAGAATAACTGGATGTTCTTTTTCAGTGCTATCCTTCTTTCTCCTGGGGTCAATTTGCTTGAAGGAACATGAATTCTGCTATCACACATGCACCACACAGGACCGTTCCAGTTGAGTTTGTCAAAAATAGCTGATTAAGTCTTTCAGATTAAGACTTAGTATTTGCAAACCAAGTAGGAAAATAGACATAAAGCCACATTCTTCAGTCTAGCTTCTCTCAGCAAGAAAAGGGATAGCGAAACCATGGGGCTTCTGGGCAACAAGTATTTCTGTCCCCTGTTTTCTTGTTTGTAGGGAGCAGACCCCAGCCTCATGATCTTCCCTGAGTTCCAAAGGGCAGATTTGAACAGCTGCTAATCAAGGGAGGAACAGCCAAGAAACCACCTGTTGTTACTGTTGTTCAGTTGCTAAGTTGTATTCAACTCTTTGCTACCCCATGTTCTGTAGCATGCCAGGCTTTCCTGTCCTTCACTATCTCCCAGAGTTTGCTCAAACTCATATTCATTGAGTTGATGATGCCATCTAAGCATCTCATCCTCTGCTTTCCCCACCCCCCATTCCTTTTGCCCTTAATCTTTCCTGGTGTCAGAGTCTTTTCCAATGAGTTGGCTCTTTGCATCAGGTGGCCAAAATGTTGGAGCTTCAGCTTCAGCATAAGTCCTTCCAAGGAATATTCAGGGTTGATTTCCTTTAGGATTGACTGGTTTGATCTTCTTGCTGTCCAAGGGACACTCAGGAGTCTTCTCTAGTACTACAATTCAAAAGCATCAATTCTTAACCACTTGAGGCAACATTAAAGGAACCAGAGAAGCTCAGCGAGGTTACCTGAAAGCAGATTAGATGTGTGCAGTCCCTGCACACATCCTAATCTTATCAGCAATAATTCACCCTTAAACTGTTGTCAAAAAAATCCTCATCAAACTCCCCTGGGTTGGGACAGAAGGTCACTGTGTCTTCCTTTGCCTGGCAAAGCAGTAAAGCTATTCTTTACTACCTCATCCAAAACTCTAATTCTGATATTCCATTCTGCACCATTGCACAGAGGCCAAGCTATTGGCATCGATAGTTTGATTTCCCAATTTTCTTACTGAAATGTTAAGTTTTATTTTTCAGAACCTGGGCAGGGAGGAGGGATAATATGGTTACTTATTAGGCTGTCCTTCAAGATAATATTACGCATAAGATAACGTTAACATAATACATTGTTATACGTCTACCTTTGCTCCTTAGACCCACTCTCCATCCTTCACCATGTGGATCGTTACTGGAACGCTAATACATATGGTTACTCCAAGGCCTCTAAGCATCTAGGTGAAGTCTACCAATAATGACTACCAACAGACACTCGAGGGAAGAAATAAGATAAATCAAGCTGTTTATTTCATAATGAACTTGCATGATTGTGGTCTCTTAACAGTCTATGTACTTGATCGGAAGTTACTGTGCCTCTCAAAGCATTTAACTCTGTATGTCTCTCTCCTTCTTGTTTCCAGTAATTATTCCTTCTCCTTGTATGTTGAGTCTAGGGTTAGTAAGAACTTGATTTCTGTCTAGGATTAGTTCAGTATGCCTTGTCGTTGGTCTACAATGATAGCTTGATAAATGCTCCCTTTGTTAATAAACTCCTGTTGGATTATCGTGCCTTGCATGAACCATATTTCCTCCTTGAAAACACACACACACACACATACACATACACACATATGGAACAAACCATTCATTCATTTATTGATTTATGCATTAATCAAAAAATGCTTTCTGAGTATCTTCTATGTGTTTGATGCTAGAAGTCTAGAAAAAAGAATAATCTCTGCCTTTGAGGAACCCACAGTCTAGGACAAGAGAAAACAAGTAATTCAAGCTAAGAAGACAAGTGCTTTAGTGTGAGAATATAAGAAAGTGCTACAGATCTTCCTGGAAATGTTGCTAAATACTTCACAAAGAAACCACTGTTTGAGATGTATCTTGAGGGAAGAATTAGGAGTTTTCCCTTTGGAGAAGGAGATGATGGCTAAATAAATAACCTTTATAAGAATATACTACAATTGAGACAGACAGAAAATTCAATGTATAGGAGCCTTAGCATTTTTATTAGAGTAAAATGGAATAAGTATTAGGTTTGAAAAGTAAACTAGAGAAGTATTTAAAGACTTATAGATCCATGATATTTCAGTTTTATTTTTTCAGTTTTGTTCTCTTGTCAATAGAAAATAATCAAAGATTTTTAAATAAGAAGGATGTGATCAAGTTTGATTTTTAGATCTCTACTATAGTGATATTCAATTCTGGGCTGGCTTTGGAAGTCTAGTATTAAGAAATGAGAAGCATATTGTAATGGTCCAGGCATGAGATAAACTAGAACTTAACAAAAGCAAAAGGGTCTGACTCTATGTGGCTTAGGATTGCACTTAACACACCATCAGGTAAGGCTTCCAAACAATCTCTTTATAATTTTTTTCTTTGGGTGGGCCTCATTTTGCTTTCATTTTCATATAGGTCAGAAATCTGTTCAGAGAGTTAGATTGTATTTTAAGATAATACATGTTGAAAATATACTATTAACTTATAAAGTAGTAAACTATCAATACAATCATTATGTAACTACTAACAAAAAGAGTGCTACTGTTTGATCATTCAAGTAAAGGTCACACTCATTTTATTTACATATGAAATCTTTATTTTCATTTAAAGATTATGGCAATTTTATGTGATATGTTAAATATATTATTTTCTTATTCTCACTGAGTTCTCCATTTTTATATTTTTACTCCAGTTCATCATGTAGTTTACTTTCTATATCTAATTTAAGCATCACCAAAGACAACTGCTATCCAAAGTCTTATGTCTTGCAAATAATTCATATAGAGCTGAATGTCTTTGATAAATGAATATCTTTGATAAATGAGAGCTACTTATCAGTGCTTACCATATAATGTAGTATGAAACTGATTAGTATAATTTTTCAAAAGTAATTAGTTGTCTCAGATGAAGATAAAGGATTAAGTATAAAATGTTTCTAAAGCAAAGTAGGGTAAATTAAACATTACATAGTTAAAAAGTTTAAGCATGACACTTTCAAGCTAATATTACCTTGTACCATGGTGACAAATGACATTGTGTTTCTTCTGGGTAAACAGTGGAAGCTCAATATTACAGTGACAGCCACAAGTCTTAAATAATTACCTTGAAATGTTAGATGATAAGGTACGCCAGTTGTTGAGTATTTCTTTGCTTTGCACAAACAAGAAAGCAGGGTAAACCATGCAATTCAAGGTCTATTTAAACTACACCAAGATAAATAGAAAATGTCAGCCAATCAAGAGAATATGAATTTTCTCCTCCAAAATCATAGTTTTTTTCAACTAAAATGGAATCATGTTTTTATCATGACAAATCAATTGAATAGTTAAGGATATTCAGTATGAACTGATTGCTTTGATTCGTCATGCCCTTTAATTAACTTGAATTATAACCTTCATTGCTTGGATGGACAACCAGCTTTATAGCACTGTAAAAAAATCTGCTTCATATTTGTAAGAACTTATGAAATTTCAGTGCAGTTCAAAAAGCATTTGTTGAAATTACTATGTGCTTTACATTGAGCTATGTACAACAGTTTTATGAAGTAAATAAAAGGAGCAGAAATATAACTAAAAATCATGATTGCTAGACCACATGGAGTGTTAATATCATAATGCCTGACACAGAAATAATAAACAGAAGTGCATAGCTCTCAGAGAGGGGGTAGTATCGATCTTGGTATTACTAGGTGTTTCCATACAGATGCAAGTGTGAAGGCAACCTGAACAGAAAGGGCAGAAAGTGTAAAGGCACATGCAATCGCAAGTAAATTGGTATCTTGGGGGCAATGGAACATATAAGTCATGAAACTAGATAGCTGGTCAAATACAACTTCATAAATGCTTCTATTTGCTAAATTGGGGCTGTATCTTATAATTAAAAGGAAACAAATGACTGTTTTCAACAGAGAAATAGCTTGACTAGTTTTGTTTTAGAATTATTTCCTTGAGAGCAGTTTAGTGAAAGGATTTTAATGATGTAAGCAAAATATATGTCTAAATAGATTTAGGCAAGAGATGATTCTAAGTAGCTCCATAGTGATCCTGAAGGTTTGACGCATGATAGGCATAACATAAATGCTGATATTTTTTCATTTGTTTTTTGCCCATTTTTTCTTTACTCACAGATAGATATTAGATCTTGGCCGTGTATTAATATTGCAATAAGTGTTAAAATACCCTTGGCTTTTATGCCCTTAATACAGTAAAAAGAAAAAAAGAAAAGTCTATTAAAAAAGATCAAAGTCTTATAGTTTTCAAATCTTTCCCTTCCTTGGTTAAATTTATTTTTAATTATTTTTTGTTTTGATGGTATTGTGAATGATATAGTTTTCTTTTTCTTTTTTCCCTTTAAATTCTAGTTGATTTACAATATTATATTAGTTTCATATGTACAACATAGTGATTCAGTATTTTAATAGATAATATTCCATTTAACATTATTATAAAATATTGTCTAAATTCCCTGTGCTGTATGTATATCTTTAGATTTTATTTTACACATAGTAGTTTGTACCTCTTAACTCTCTACTGCTATCTTGCTCATACCCACATGTATATTAAAACCATGATGAGATATCGCCTTATACCTGTCAGAACAGCTATTATCAAAAAGACCATAAATAACACATATTGGCAAGGATGTGTACCAAAATATAATTGTGTTGTTATTTATAATAATGAGACATTGGAAACACACTTAATGTTCAATAGTAGAAAATAGATTCAGGAAATTATGCTATGTTAATGTTGCCTGGTCACTAAAATATGTTCACAATCATTTTTCATACAATAGAAAAATGCTTAGCATAAGCATGACACAGACAAAATTTATCAACATGACAGGATATCCCATCTTACCCTTCCGTCACACCTTCTTAGGACAGGCGAGACTTTGCAAACCCAGTTCTCAGATTTTTTTATTCTTTCTTTTCCTTTTTTTCTTTCTCTCCTTTCTTCCTTCTTTCCTTCCTTCCTTTCAGTTTTATGTATATGTGATTCAGAATCACAATACGATAATGTCTGAGAGTCAGGGGGAAAAGGGATAATTTAGGTGGGGTGACTAATTTGAAGCAAATGGGTGACAGGCTTAAGATAAGAGAAAGCATGGGACTGGAGTTTTACAGAAATTTAGGTTTAACGTGAGAGAGGTACAAAAGTAGCAGACTTTGGGAGTGGTAGGTCTTCCAAGAAACTTGGTTGCGATGTTCTTCAAGACATGAAAGAAAGATTTGCTTCCTTTCTGATTACTATTTGTGCAGAATTAGCTTTTCCCAGTGTGATTGGGAGGTAAGGTGAAGTCGCTCAGTCGTGTCCAACTCTTTGCAACCCTGTGGACTGTAACCTACTAGGCTTCTCCGTCCATGGGATTCTCCAGGCGAGAATACTGGAGTGGATTGCCATTTCCTTCTCCAGGAGATCTTCGCGACCCAGGAATCGAACTTGGGTCTCCCACATTGGAGGCAGACGCTTTAACCTCTGAGCCACCAGGGAAGTGTGATTGTAACTGAGAGCAAATCTAACTTTGCACTGGATCTATAAATTTTGTGTTCTGTTGCCTGTGCTTAGTCATGCTGGCTCTGCACCTTTGTAAAGAACATTGATTATAGCCTCAAACACACATGGTAGCTCATTCCCAAGGCTCTGCCTCCCATTGTTAGCTGCTTGGTCATGTCTGACTCTTTGTGACCCCATGGACTGTGGGCTGCCAGACACCTCTATCCATGGGATTCTCTAGGCAAGAATACTGGAACGAGTAATCATTCTTTACTCCAGTGAATCTTCTTGACCCAGGGATCAAACTTGGGTCTCCTGCTTATACTTGGATTCGTTATAGTCTGAACCACCAGGGAAGCCCCAGACTTGACCTTTAAAGGCATAACACCTTTCATTTATATAGAGATACAACATTGCAGAACAGAGAATAACATTTTTTCTTGTTGGAGGTTTGCAGTAACATTGTGACCAGCTCTATGGGGACAGCAGCAAGAACAAAGAATAATAATATCCCTCCTATAACCTCAGATATGCAGATGACACCACCCTTATGGCAGAAAGTGAAGAGGAACTAAAAAGCTTCTCGACGAAAGTGAAAGTGGAGAGTGAAAAAGTTGGCTTATAGCTCAACATTCAGAAAACGATCATGGCATCCGGTCCCATCAGTTCATGGGAAATAGATGGGGAAACAGTGCAAACAGTGTAAGACTTTATTTTGGGGGGCTCCAAAATCACTGCAGATGGTGACTGCAGCCATGAAATTAAAAGACACTTACTCCTTGGAAGAAGAGTTATGACCAACCTAGATAGCATGTTGAAAAGCAGAGACATTACTTTGCCAACAAAGGTCCGTCTAGTCAAGGCTATGGTTTTTCCAGTGGTCATGTATGGATGTGAGAGTTGGACTGTGAAGAAAACTGAGTGCTGAAGAATTGATGCTTTTGCACTGTGATGTTGGAGAAGACTCTTGAGAGTCCCTTGGACGACAAGGAGATCCAACCAGTCCATTCTGAAGGAGATCAGTCCTGGGATTTCTTTGGAGGGAATGATGCTGAAGCTGAAACTCCAGTACTTTGGCCACCTCATGCAAAGAGTTGACTCATTGGAAAAGACTTTGATGCTGGGAGAGATTGGGGGCAGGAGGAGAAGGGGATGACAGAAGATGAGATGGCTGGGTGTCATCACTGACTCAATGGATGTGAGTCTGAGTGAACTCCGGGAATTGGTGATGGACAGGGAGACCTGGCGTGCTGCGATTCATGGGGTCGCAAAGAGTCAGACACAACTGAGTGACTGAACTGAACTGAACTGGGTCTGGTTGGCAGCAAGAAATTTGCAAAAACTAGCCACTCCCCTCACCCATTTTCTGTCCCTCTTTTAGTATAAAATAAGCCTGGATTCTAAGTTGGGTAAGATGGTTCTATGGGACGTTAGTCTACCATGTTCTCCATCTGCTGGTTTTCCTAGTAAAGTCACTATTAAACACATCTTGTGTCTCAGTTTATTGTCCTGCCATGCAGTGATCCAGAGCCAACAAAGGTCCAAATAGTCAAAGCTATGGTTTTCCCAGTAGTCATGTACAAATATGGAAGTTGGACCATAAAGAAGGCTGAGTACTGAAGAATGAATGATTTTGAACTGTGGTGTTGAAGACACTTGAGAGTCCCTTGGACAGCATGGAGATCAAAATAGTCAATCCTAAAGGAAATCAACCCTGAATGTTCACTGGAAGGACTGATGTCAAAGCTGAAGTTCTAATACTTAGGCCACCTGGTGCGAAGAACTGACTCATTAGAAAAGATCCTGATTCTTGGAAAGACTGAAGGCAGGAGGAGAAGGGGATGACAGAGGGTGAGAAGGTTGGATGGTGTCACTGACTCAATGGAAGTGAGTTTGGAAAAGCTCTGGGAGATGGTGAAGGACAGGGAAGCCTGGTGTGGTGTGGTCCATGGGGTTGGAAAGAATTGGAGATCACTGAGTGACTGAATAACAAGAAATGCAGTGAGGAGCATGAACCTGAAGCAATTTCACGTAGGTGGAGACAGATGCGGTCGCTGATTCTAAGATACAGATATAGCAGACTATTTTAATAAGAAAAATTCTCAATTGCTGGGCTTCCCAGGAGGTGCTAGAGGTAAAGAATCCACCTGCCAAAGCAGGAGACATAAGAGAGGCATGTTCAACCTCTGGGTTGGGGAGATCCCCTGGAGGAGGAATACCCACTCCAGTATTCTTGCCTGGAAAATCCCATGGACAGAGAAGCCTGGTGGGCTACAGTCCATGGGGGTCACAAAGATTTGGTCAATTAGTGAAAGAAAAGGAAATTAAAAGAGGAGAAGGAATAAATGAAGGAGAAGAAAAAAAAGAAAGGAAATCAAAGGGAGAAGAACAAAGGAAGGAAAAATAAAAAATATATCTAATAATCATATTTTAATAATTAATAAGAGACTGATTAGAAAAGTATACCAGATTCATAAAACTACAGTTTTTTCAGTGATTGCATTTGCTTGACTGGACATTTGTTTTAATTTTATTCTTAAAATTTTTAGTACTTTGTTGATATTTTCTGTAATTAGATCATATATATTCTTAATTTGGAAATATTTCATTAAAAGTGTCATATATGGTATATTTTCTCCACTTCTTATGTTGGATGTATGTTTTAAACAGAGTTTATTGTTATAGTAGTTTTGAACAAGGAAATTTATGGTCACACAAGGAAGGCATTACATCAGATTTGATTTCATAGTACCATCTGTAAGAAACATATTGACTTTATATAGGGGTATAACTTTAAAAATTTTCCTTATTATATTACACAGTAGAAACCTATCTAGGGTTTTGTATAGTCTGATTTAAATGATTTCATGTTATTGATACATTCCAATTTCTTACTGTGTAAAATCTTGTACTTTTGTGCTCAATTTTATCATGAATCATTTCCTTCTTTAATAACTCTGCCATATGAGGCCATGATATCACTGGCTAAATGTTTAGAAAGTCAAAATCAATGATTCTTCATTTCCTGGATTAAAGTAATTTCTTATAACAGAAACAATAATGAAAGATGAACTTTCCCCTTAGAAAATATTGTGAAAAAATAAAATTGATATTTATTTAGCATCTCTTTTTGTTAGGTATTGTCTGAACTAATTAATATATATTAAATGTAACCCTCTCCAAGTAGGTTATGGATAAGGAGACAGAACTTCAAGGAGATTAAAGAATCTGAACATGGTTCCCCAGTCAGTGATGGGGTTGTACAGCTGATAAAGAATTTCTGCCTTTTATTTCTATTACATTGCAGTGCTTTCCTCATTAATTAAACTATATAAATGAAAAGTAACATTGGTTTTAAAACCAAACAAAGAAGAATGAAAGAGCAAAAACCTTTCTTTTATTAAGTCAAATGGGGACCAAATCCTATGGAAATTCAACTTTAATTCATGATTCAATCCATACCACTACTCCCACTTCATCAAGTCTTCATTTTCTTTTTCCCTTAAAGACTCAGACACAAAAACAGAATTGGGGTAGACTCTTCTTATTTTTCCAGATATATTCATTTCTGTCTGAATCACATATGGAATGCAGCATTAACTCGCAAGCTGGAAGCTCTGATATGCTTTGCATCTCTTTGAAACTTTAAGTTAATTATTGTAGTCTATGACAGTCTTCTGAAATATTTATAAAAGAAACCAATCTTGTCATTTTTTCTATTCATTCAGGTTAAAATAACAGGTTTATGTTCAAAAATATCTGCATAAATATCTTTCAGTGGAAAGAATCTGAGTTTGTTAAATTATTTTTACTTTCTGTTTGTGGAAATGATGAAGACAACAAAACAATCTTTTTTTAAATGGTTTATTTTAAAAATAGACATCTTCCAAAGATGTTTTGGTGTCAACAGTCTTTCAGAATAATTTTATTTTCTATTTCATTCTATTCTACAGCAATAATAATGTACAAAGGGGATCCTGATTACTAAACCAAGAAATAATTGGTTGGCACCTATTTTAAAGAACTCAGACAAGCACCATTTTCCAACATTTTCAGCAAGAGTTAAACAAGTTTTCTACTGAAAATGTTGAAAATTAACTAGAAAATAGCTTTTATAAAACACCCCATTTCTAAGATCTCTTACTGAATGAATCTTTGTGGAATTTTCTTTTCTAGCATTTTTTCTTATTTCTATGTGGTGATAGCTCTGTAGCCATCACCCTTTGAATTTTCATTAAACCATCATAAAGATACAACTTAAGATTATTTGTAAGTATGCTAGTTGTTTTTATGAAGTACAAAATATGTTTCATTGAGGATTACATAGGAAACATTCCTCAGTTTGAGTTGCTTGTTGATATATAGCTGCATAAAAGTTTTTCTTCATTTTTAGAGAATATGTCAAAATGTGAAAGATGCTATATAAACAAATGATTAAATAAGACTTCTAAGAACAGTATCCAAAAGAATAAAGAAGATACAAGGAAGAAATTTAGCTTGAAAATTCTAGCTTTAAGAATGCATAATCATAAGAGAAAAAGAAATAGAAACAAACTTTAACTTTGTCATTAGACTGTTCACGTATTTTCTTATTCTAATTTGTACTTTTAAGAGTTTAAAAAGCGCTCCCAAAGAAATTTATCTGTAAATGATACATAATATTAGGTGCTTAATAACATTTTACAGAAAGAGGAAAATAATTTTACTACAAGGATAAAAATAATTTGAACACTCTTTGCATTCAAAGAACATGGGAATTTATATTCCTAACATAGAAATTTATGTTGCGTTAGAACAAGCTTTATAAAGAAACCAGTCGTTTGGGTGGCAGAATGACACATATGTCACTACACTGTGTGAGGATGGATTAACGAACTCTGAACTCTGGAGATCTGTTTTATAGCACCATTGCTATAGTTGCTTAGTCACTGTCATAGCTGACTCTTTTGTGACGCCATGGACTGTAGCCTGTTGGGTTCCTCTTTTCATGGGATTTTCCAGGAAAGAATACTGGAGTGGGTTGCCATTTCCTTTTCCAAGGAATCTTCTTTACCCAGGGATTGAACCCATACCTCCTGCATTGGCAAGCAGATTCTTTACCACTGAGTCAACCAGGAAGCCCTTATAGCTCCATACTTGTGTGCAGTTCAAGATTTTGATTTATATCATCAGAACTGCATCTTCAGTGGTCCCTAACTTGAGACTATATCTCTTCTTCAGAAACAGTGATGAGTCCTACAGGCATGGGATGGGAAAATGAAATGTTGCTCGATAAGATGATTATATGCAGTTAGATGCAGTAATATTGAGATAATTTTGCAATGTCTGGCTTATACTTTTAGTAAATCAGGATGCTACCTTTACTTAAAATTTAGATTGCAATATGCAAGATGACCATGCTATTTATATATATATATAAGAAATTTGCTGTTTTTTCTTTTAGTGAGGATTACCTGAATAGCTGTTCTCTGGATAACTGTAACTAGAACCTTAGGCCTCAGTAGTTTTAAAAATTCTTGAAAGTGCCCTTGGCCCCTCTCTCTACACCCATTCTTTGTTGAAAATGGAAATGTGAAGATACCTCATTGGATGTCTGAGTGTGTTCTCGGTTATATGGATGCACAAGTCCCCAAGGTCTGTCTCTGACATCGTCCTGCAAGCAACACTTATTTAATAAAGGCATATCCTGACTCCCTCTTGTAATCAGCTCTCCAGAGGAATTTAATTTTTAATTAAGTGCAGCAGAGTGTTTACTTTTGCTTTAGAACTGATTAATCAGAACTTCATTATTTGTGTTGCAAAAAGGGGGATAAATGAACTATACATCTAATTAGACAAGGGGGAATTTACTTTCACTGACTTGCATCTAGCCAAAATAAAAGCAGACTCTGAAAGCAAGGGTGCTTGGAATATTCCATAGCAAGTTGTGCAGGGATTAGGCCTTTGATAATAAACTTGTTAACTGCTGAGTTCTAAACTGTGTGTTCACTAAATTACTTATTAAAGAAAGTGAAAGTGAAAGTGAAGTCGCTCAGTCGTGTCCAACTCTTTGTGACCCCATGGACTGTAGCCTACCAGGCTCCTCCCTCCATGGAATTCTCCAGGCAAGAGTATTGGAGTGGGTTGCCATTTCCTTCTCCAGGGGATCTTCCCGACTCAGGGATCAAACCCAGGTCTCCTGCATTCCAGACAGACGTTTTATTAGGATATTCTCTAATTTGTTTTAACCTTCATGAATTTTTTTCTCCAGTTGTTTCCACTGAACACTTAGGATAAAAATCAAATCAAATATTTCCCTCATTGTATTAGCCAGGCTGCCATAACAAAATGTTACAGATTAATGACAGAAACTTAGTTTCTCAAAGTTCTGGAGTCTAGAAGTACTAGACAAAGGTCTGGCAGGGTCATTTTCTGGTGAGGATTCTCTTCTTGGCTTGAAGATTACCAACTTCTGGTTGTATCATTGCATGGCACTGAGAGAGTGAGAGCAAGATCTCTGGTGTCTCTCATAAGAACACTTAATTCCATAGGTTGAATTTCCCCAATGGCTCAAGCAGTAAAGCATCTGCCTGCAATGCAAGAAATGCCTTTTCTGTTCCTGGGTTGGGATGATCCCCTGGAGGAGGAAGTGGCAACCCATTCCAGTATTCCTGCCTGGAGAATCTCATGGACAGAGATAGCCTGGCGGGATACAGCCCATGGGACCACAAAGAGCTGGACATGACTGTGCACATGCACAAAGGCTTCACCCTCATAAGCTCATTTAACCTTAATTATTTCATAAAGGTCCTAGCTTCAAATATAGTCACACTGAGCATTAAGGCTTTAACAGGATTATTTTGAGGGGCTGGGAACAATTCAGTCCATAGTACTCATGTAAGGTTTCTATTCCCTCTTGCTCATTATCTTTATCTTCTTTTCAAGGCCATTGGAGACGTCTAGGTTGAATATTCTTTGCTCTTATCAGCACAACACATTAAACTGTAAGAGTGGAGACCCAGGGCTCTGGGTCTGTGCACACGTGATTACTTTGATTCCTTACAAAATTCTCTGTAGTAAGTTCTTTTAGTCACTCTCTTTTAGCTGCTGAAACTAAAGTTCATACAGAAGTGTGTGTGTGTTTTTTTTTTTGAATTTACAAACTTTGTAAGTTAGAAAAGGTAGGGTTAAATCCAGCTTTCCTTTGTTTGCAAATATTTTCCCATATTCTTGGGTTGTCTTTTTGTTTATGGTTTCCTTTGCTTTGCAAAAACTTTTAAATTTAATTACGCCCCATTTGTTCATTCTTGTTTTTATTTTCATTACTCTGGGAGGTGTATTAATCTCCAAAATATTCAAACAGCTCATGCAACTACATATCAAAAAAAAAAGCGACAGTTCTCTGGCAAGTCAGAAGGCTGGGGGTTGGTCCACGCAGAGCTCAGTAAACAGACTCCAAGAGGCCTGGTTCAAGTTCTTCTCCAGGGCCACCATGCCTTCCATGGTGTCCAGGGCTTTACCCCACTCGTCTTGGGATGGCATTGGCCCATATTACTATAGTGAGAGCAATCTCTGGACTCATTTCATGTCTACAAGAGATGCTGGGCACCCTCAAGCTTCTCCTTCTGACTTGCAGAAGAGGTGAGGCTCAAGCCCTCCGGAGCCCTACCATCACAGTTGAAATAGAAGCCCAGAGAGAGGGTTTCTGTGGATGAGTGGGCTTGGAAGCTGACTGCTCGTAGCACCAGTGAGGCGCTCCTGAGCTCTTTGAATTCACTGTTCTTCTCATCCTTACTGAGGGCCCTGGGAAGCCCTGTAGCAGTCCCAGAGTGATGGGACTCCCTTCCTGGCCTGAGATACCCAGTTAGCACCTGTGAATCAGAATTTCATCTTCACAGCAATAAAACATCTAGCCTTTGCATCTGTGATAGCCTCCCCTGTAATTTATGCAGTCTATGAGATCAAGCCCTGAGCCTTTGGAGAGGGAGCACTGACTCCAAAACTCTAGACTACCAGAGAGCTAACCCTAGGAAATATCAAATAGTGAGAACTGACACAAAGGAAACCACTTGAATACAAGACCTGGCAACACCCAACCACCAGTAGCACCCTGTGTGGGACACTTCATCTAAATAACAGACAAAATAAAAATACAAACCCGATCATCAGCAGACAGGATTACCACTTCACTCAGCCTTGCCCATCAGAGGAAAAACAAACAAACAAACTCAGCACAAATCTCATCCTATATGAAGCTTACACAAATCACTGGACCAACCTTAGGAGGGCAGAAGCTAAAAGGAAGAAAGAATTCAACCTTGAAGCCTGGGAAAATGAGACCTCAAACACAATAAGTTAAAAAAACATAATGAAAAGGCAGAAAAATACTACACAAATGAAGGAACAAACTGAAACACAGAAGTCCAAATAAATGAAGAGGAAATAGGCAAACTACCTGAAAAAGAATTCAGAATAATGAGAGTAAAGATGATCAAACACCTTGAAAACAAAATGGAGTAAATGCAAGAATCAATTAACAAAGACCTAAAAGAATTAAAGAATAAACATACAGAGACAAACAACACAATTACTGAAATTAAAAATACTCTGCTGCTGCTGCTGCTAAGTCGCTTCAGTCGTGTCCAACTCTGTGCGACCCCATAGATGGCAACCCACCAGGCTCCCCCGTCCCTGGGATTCTCCACGCAAGAATACTGAAGTGGGTTGCCATTTGCTTCTCCAATGCATGAAAGTGAAAAGTGAAAGTGAAGTCGCTCAGTCATGCCTGACTCTTAGCGACCCCATGGACTGCAGCCTACCAGGCTCCTCCATCCATGGGATTTTCCAGGCAAGAGTACTGGAGTGGGGTGCCATTGCCTTAGAAGGAATCAATAGCAGAATATCTGAAGCTGAAGAACAAATTAGTGAGCTGAAAGACAAAATGGTGAAAATAACTTCTAAAGAGCAGAATAAAGTAAAAAGAATGAAAACAACTGAGGATAGTCTCAGAGACCTCTGGGACAATGTCAAGTGCACCAACATTCAAATTATAGGGGTCCCAGAATAATAAGAAAAAAAGAAAGGATATGAGAAAAATTTGAAGAGATTATAGTTGAAAATTTTCCCAACATGGAAAATGAAACAGTCAATCAAGTCCTAGAGGCACAAAGAGCCAAATACAGGATAAACCCAAGGAGAAACAGGCCAAGACACATACTAATCAAAACTAACAAAGACTAAACACAAAGAAAGACTATTAAAAGCAGAAAGGGAGAAGCAACAAGTAACATACAAAGGAAACCCCAAGTGCTTAACAGCTGATCTTTCAGCAGAAACTCTGCAGGCTAGAAGGGAATGGCAGGATCTATCTAAACTATTGAAAGGGAAAAATCTACAACCAAGATTAACTGTACCTGGCAAGGATCTCATTCAAAATTCCTTGCCAGGTACAGTAGAAATAAAAAGCTTTTCAGACAAGCAAAAGTTAAGAGAATTCAGTACCACCAAACCAGCTTTACAACAAATATTAAAGGGACTTATATAGTCAAGAAATACAAGAGAAGAAAAAAGATCTACAAAATTAATCCCAAACAATTAAGAAAATGGCAATAAGAACATATATATCAATAATTGCTTTAAATGTAAATGGACTAAATGCTCCAAACAAAAGACACAGATTGGCTGAATGGATAAAAAAACAAGACCTATATATGTGCTGTCTACAAGAGACCCACTTCAGACCTCAAGACACATATAGACTGAAAGTGAGAGGACGGAAAAATATATTTCACGCAAACGGGAAGCAAAAGAAAGCTGGAGTAGCAATCCTCATATCAGACAAGATAGACCTGGAAATGAAGATTACAAGGGATAAGGAAGGACACTACCTAATGATCAAGGGATCAATCCAAGAGGAAGACATAACAATTGTCAATATCTATGCACCCAACATAGGAACAGCTCAATATATAAGACAAACACTAACAGATTTAATAAGAGAAATTGCCAATAACACAATAATAGCAGGAGACTTTAACACCCCATTCACACCAATGGACAGATCATCAAAACAGAAAATTAATAAGGAAACACAAGTCTTAAATGATACATTAGATGAGATGGATATCATTGATATCTTCAGGACATTCCATCCAAATGCAGAAGAATACACCTTCTCAAGTGCCCATGGAACATTCTCCAGGATAGACCACACCTTAGATCACAAATCAAACCTCAGTAAATTTAACAAAATTGAAATCATATCAAGCATCTTTTCTGGCCACAACGCTATGAGATGAGCTATCAATTACAAAAGCTGTAAGAAACACAAACATATGGAGATTAAACAACACGTTTCTAAATAACCAACAGGTTACTAAAGAAATCAAAAGGGAAATAAAAAAATTTCTAGAAACAAATGACAATGAAAACACGACAACTCAAAACCTATGGGATGCAGCAAAAGCAGTTCTAACAGGGAAATTTACAGCAATACAGTTATACCTCAAGAAAAAAGAAAAATATCATATGGACAACCTAACTTTACACCTAAAACAACTGGAAAAAGAGGAACAAAAAAAAAAAACCCAAAATTAGCAGAAGGAAAGAAATCATAAAGATCCTAGTAGAAATAAATGAAAAAGAAATGAAAGAAATAATAGTCAAGATTAATAAAACTAACAGCTGGTTCTTTGAGAAGATAAACAAAATTGGAAAACCATTAGCCAGACTCATTAAGAAAAAAAGAGAGAAAAATCAAATTAGCAAAATTAGAAATGAAAAAGGAGAGGTTACAACAGACAATGCAGAAATACAAAGGACTAAAAGAGACTATTATGAACAACTATATGGCAATAAAATGGATAACCTGGAAGAAATGGACAGATTCTTAGAAAAGTTCAATCTGACAAGACTGAACCAGGAAGAAATAGAAATTATGAACAATCTAATTACATGCACTGAATTGAAGCTGTGATAAAAAATCTCCCCCAAACCAAAAGCCCAGGGCCAGAAGACTTCACAGGAGAATTCTATCATGTATTTAGAGAAGAGCTAATGTCTATCCTTTAAAACTGTTTCAAAAATTTCAGAGGAACAAACACTTCCAAACTCATTCTATGAGGCCACCATCACCCTGATACCAAAACCAGACAAAGGCAACACAAAAAATAAAATACAGGCCAATATCACTGACGAACATAGATGTAAAAATCCTCAACAAAATGTTAGCAAACAGAGTCCAGTGACACATCAGGAGGCTCACACACCATGATCAAGTTGGGCTTATTCCAGCAGTGCAAGGGTTCTTCAATGTATGCAAATCAATCACAGTGATGCTCTATATTAACAAACTGAAAGATAAAAACCATATGGAAATCTCAATAGATGCAAAAAAAGCCTTTGACAAAATTCAGCACCCATTTATGATTAAAATTCTTCAAAAAATGGGCATAGAAGGAACCTACCTCAACATAGTAAAGGCCATATATGATAAGCCTACAGCAAACATTATTCTCAATGGTGAAAAACTGAAAGCATTCCCCCTAAGATCAAAAATAAGATAAGGGTGTCCACTTTCACCACTATTTTTCAACATAGTTCTGGAAGTCCTAGCTACAGCAATCAGAGAAGGAAAAAAAAGGGGGGGATCCAGATTGGAAAAGAAGAAGTAAAGCATTCACTGTTTCCAGATGACATGATACTGTACCTAGAAAACCCTAAAGATAGTATCAGAAAATTACTAGAGCTAATCAGTGAATTCAGCAAATTTGCAGGACACAAAATCAATACAAAGAAATCACTTGTATTTCTATATACTAACAATGAAAAATCAAAAAGAGAAGTTAAGGAATCAATCTCATTCACCATTACAACAAAAAGAATTAAAATCTAGGAATAAACTTACCTAAGGGGAAAAAAGAACTGTACACAGAAAATTATAAGACACTAATGAAAGAAATCAAAGATGACGTAAACAGATGGAGAGATATTCCATGTTCCTGGGTAAGAAGAATCAATATTGTGAAAATATACTGCCAAATGTAATCTACAGATTCAATGCAATTCCTATCAAATGGCATTTTTCACAACACTAGAACCAAAAAATTTCACAATTCATATGGAAACACAAAAGACCCCGAATAGCCAAAGCAGTCTTGAGCAAGAAGAATGGAGCTGAAGGAATCAACCTTCTTGACTTCAGATTATACTACAAAGTTACAGTCATCAAGACAGTATGGTACTGGCACAAAAACAGAAATATAGACCAATGGAACAAGATAGAAAGCCCAAAGATAAACCCATGCACCAATGTGTACCTTATTTTTGACAACAGAGGCAAGAATATACAATGGAGCAAAGACAGCCTCTTCAATAAATGGTGCTGGGAAAACTGGACAGCTACATGTAACAGGATGAAATTAGATCACTGCCTAACACCATACACAATGATTAAAGACCTAAATGTAAGACCAGAAACTATAAAACTCTTAGAGGAACACATAGGCAGAACACTCAGTGACATAAAGCAAGGCAAGATCCTCTATGACACACCTCCCAGAGTAACAGAAATAAAAACAAATGTAAACAAAAGTGGAACCTGATTAAACTTCAAAGCGTTTGCACAGCAAAGGAAACTATAAGCAAGGTGAAAAGACAACCCTCAGAATGGGAGAAAATAATAGCAAATGAAAAACTGACAAAGAATTAACTTCCAAAATATACAAGCAACTCATAAAACTCAATACCAGAAAAACAAACAGCCCAATCAGAAAGTGGAAAAAGACCTAAGTGGACATATCTCCAAAGAAGACATACAGATGGCTAGAGGACACATGAAAAGATGCTCAACATTGCTCATTGTTGGAGAGATGCAAATCAGGACTACGGTGAGGTATCACCTCACACCGGTCAGAGTGGCCCTCATCATAAAGTCTACAGATGGTGAAGGCTGGAGAGGGTGTGGAAAGAGGGGAACACTCTTGCACTGTTGATGGGAATTGAACTGATACGACCAATATGGAGGGCAGTATGGAGATTCCTTCAGAGAAGGCAATGGCACCCCACTCCAGTACTCTTGCCTGGAAAATCCCACGGACAGGGAGCCTGACAGGCTGCAGTCCATGGGGTTGCAAAGAGTCGGACACGACTGGACAACTTCACTTTCACTTTTCACTTTCATGCATTGGAGAAGGAAATGGCAGCCCACTCCAGTGTTCTTGCCTGGAGAATCCCAGGGATGGCAGGGCCTGGTGGGTTGCCATCTATGGGGTCACACAGAAGCAGACATGACTGAAGCGACTTAGCAGCAGCAGCATGGAGATTCCTTAAAAAACTAGAAATAAATCCACTATATGACCCAGCAGTCCAACTCCTAGGCGTATACCCTGAGGGAACCAAAATTGAAAAAGACACATGTATCTTATTGTACATTGCAGCACTGTTTACAATAGCTGGAACACGGAAGCAACCTGGATGTCCATCGACAGATGAATGGATAGAGAAGTTGTAGTACATATTCACAATGGAATATTACTCCATAGAACCATCAAAAGGAATGCATTTGAGTCAGTTCTGATGAGGTGGATGAACCTATTATACAGAGAGAAGTGAGTCAGAAAGAGAACAGTAAGTATCGAATTCTAAAGCATATATACAGAATCTAGCAAATGGTACTGAAGAATTTATTTACAGGGCAGCAATGGATAAACAGACATAGAGAATAGACTTATGGACTTGGGGGGAGGAGAGGAGAGGGTGAGACATATGGAAAGTGTAACATGGCAACTTACATTACCATATGTAAAAGAGATTGCCAACAGGAATTTGTTGTATGGCTCAGGAAACTCAAATGGGATCTGTATCAACCTAGAGTGGTGGGATGGGGAGGGAGATAGGAGGGAGGTTCAAAAGGGAGGGGGTATATGTATACCTATGGGTGTGGAAAATTCTTCATGAGATGGGAATACCAAACCACCTGACCTGCCTCTTGAGAAATGTGTATGCAGGTCAGGAAACAGTTAGAACTGGACATGGAACAACAGACTGGTTCCAAATATGAAAAGGAGTACATCAAGGCTATATACTGTCACCCTGCTTATTTAACTTATATGCAGAGTACATCATGAGAAACTCTGGACTGGATGAAATACAAGCTGGAATCAAGATTGCCAGGAGAAATATCAATAACCTCAGATTTGCAGATGACACCACCCTTATGGCAGAAAGTGAAGAAGAACTAAAGAGAGGAGAGTGAAAAAGTTGGCTTAAAGTTCAACATTAAGAAAACTAATATCATGGCATCTGGTCCCATCACTTCATGGCAAATAGATGGGGAAACAGTGGAAACAGAGGATGATTTTAGTTTGGGGGGCTCCAAAATCACTGCAGATGGTGATTGCAGCCATGAAATTAAAAGATGCTTACTCCTTGGAAGGAAAGTTATGACCAACCTAGACAGCATATTAAAAAGCAGAGACAATACTTTGCCAGCAAAGGTCCATCTAGTCAAAACTATGGTTTTTCCTGTAGTCATGTATGGATGTGAGAGTTGGACTATAAAAAAGCCAAGCCCCAAAGAATTGATGCTTTTGAACTGTGGTTCTGGAGAAGACTCTTGAGAATCCCTTGGACTGCAAGGAGACTCAAGCAGTCCATCCTAAAGGAGATCAGTCCTGAGTGTTCATTGGAAGAACTTATGTTGAAGCTGAAACTCCAATACTTTGGCCACCTGGTGCGAAGAGCTGACTCATTTGAGAAGACCCTGATGCTGGGAAAGATTGAAGGCAGGAGGAGAAGGGGACAACAGAGGATAAGATTGTTGGATGGCATCACCGACTCAATGGACATGAGTTTGGATAACTCTGGAAGTTAGTGATGGACAGGGAGGCTTGGCGTGCTGCAGTCCATGGTGTCGCAAAGAGTTGGACACGAGTGAGCAACTGAACTGAACTGAATGGCTGATTTATGTTGAGGTTTGACAGAAAACAACAAAATTCTGTAAAGCAATTATCCTTCAATAAAAAAAATACATTTTAAAAGAGCAACTCAATAAAAAAATGGGCAGAAAATCTAGACATTTCTCCAAGGAAGACATACAGATGGCCAAAAAGCACATGAAAAAGTGCTGAACATCACAAATTATTAGATAAATTCAAATAAAAACTACAGTGAGGTATCATCACTTCACACTGGTCAGAATGATCATAAAAAAATCTAGAAACAATAAATGCTGGAGAGGGTGTGGAGAAAAAAGAACACTCCTACGCCATTCCTGGGAAGGCAAGTCGGTACAGCCACTATGGAGAACAGTATGGAGGTTCCTTTAAAACTTAAAAATAGAGCTACCATATGATCCAGCAATCTCACCCCGGACATATATTTGGAGAAAACCATAATTTAAAAAGGTACATGCATTCCAACATTCTTAGCAGCACTGTTTACAATAGCCAGGACATGGAGGCAACCTAAATGCCCATCGATAAAGGAATGGATAAAGATGTGGTTCATATATATAATGGAATATTACCCAAATCATGAGAAAGAGCAAAGTAATGTCATTTGCCACAATATAGATGGACCTAGAGATATCACACTGAGTGAAGTCAGACAGAGAAAGACAAATATCATCTGATACTGTTTACATGTGGAATCTAAAAATTGCTACAAATGAACTTATTTACAAACAGAAACAGAGTCACAGATGTACAACACAAACATATGGTTACCAGGGGCAAGGGTAGTGGAGGGATGAATTGGGAGATTGAGATCAACATATATCCACTACTGAATATAGAATAGATAACTAATAAGAACCTACTGTTTAGCACAGCAGAGAAGGCAATGGCACCCCACTCCAGTACTCTTGCCTAGAAAATCCCATGGACGGAGGAGCCTGGTAGGCTGCAGTCCATGGGGTCGCTAAGTCGGACATGACTGAGCGACTTCACTTTCACCTTTCGCTTTCATGCATTGGAGAAGGAAATGGCAACCCACTCCAGTGTTCTTGCCTGGAGAATCCCAGGGACGGGGGAGCCTGGTGGTCTGCTGTCTATGGGGTCGCACAGAGTCGGACAGGACTGAAGTGACTTAGTTTAGCACAGGGAATGCTACTCAATACTCTATAATTACCTATAGTGAATATATGTATATGTATAATTGATTCACTTTGCTGTACAGCAGAAACTAACACAACATTTTAAATCAACTATACTATAATAAAAACTTTAAAAATGTAGAACATGGACCTGGAGATTGTAACGCTGAGTGACACCAGACTAAGGAAGATTTGTAAAGAGAATTTGGCCCCAATGTTGCTTTACCATTCTTTCATATACAAGCTAACTTCACAGTGCCGAGAATAAGGAAATATAGATCTGTCTAAATGAATAGTATGATTCCTTCCCTGTGTGAATGAATTTTCCCCTTTGCCTCTGCTGCCTTGAAGCTATAAACCAAGAGATTCCCAATCACAGAAATTATATTGATCTTTTTAGTGAGACGTTTATTCTTTCATTTCTGACATTGTACTTCTACTTATATTTTCTACTTAAGAATATCTATTCTTGAAGTAACTTACTAAAATTCCTTTGGAAGACAGTGATATTAAGTACAAACTGCCAACAGATCTGCCTAAATTATTTTAGGAAAAATTGTTTAGGAAGCTTCAAAAATCTATATTAGACACAGAAATGTGTTTACAGCAAGAAGGGCTATAGAAGTTAGTATCTCTAAATTATGTTTATTTGGTGAAATATTTAAAAATTATACTTTTAAAATTTTATATATTAATTTTAGAAAAGCTTATTTCAGTTTTTTGGAAGAATCATTTATAGATACATTCATATGTGGCTTATTTATTTTACTTGTCTAACAGATATTTGTTGAATACTACATTTTGAGGTACACACTAGAGATCCAGTGTTGCTTAAATTCCCATGCAGAGGAAATGGCAATCATTAATCAAATAACCACACAAACATGTAAGATTATAAGTGACAGATGCTCAAAAGGCTAGAACTATATGTTCTATCTGTGATAGAGTTGTTTGATCAAGTCAAGAAGATCAGGGAAGGCTTAAGCTGGTGTTTTATAAGATTAGTAGAATTAATGAAGCAAAGAAGAGAAGGAGGCAAACCATGGGAAAAGGGAACTTCAGTGTGAAGAAACTCTTAGTGGAAGTCATCTTGGCAGCTTGATCCTTAGAGAAACTTGGAAGTCATTGGAGGCAAGTGACACGATCATATTTTAGCTTTTAAAAGATCATTCTAATTGTAGTATAAAGAGTGGACTGGAGACTGCCATCGTTAGGAGAACATTACAGCAGATTAAGTGAGAGCTAAAGGTAGAAAATGATAATTAAGACAATATCGTAAATTGAAATCACTTATGCTAGAACTTCCACGGATGGACTCCTGAAACCGGAAAGATGCAAACATTTTAGGGGTCAGAAATTTTTTTAAGAATTTTTTTTTAAAACTTTCTCATTTTTAAAATTTCTTAGATAGTTTCAGATTTGCAAAAAATCAGAGAATTGCCATATACTATTCCCCTAAATTTCCCACATGTTCTCATCTTACGTAAAAGCACTATAATGATCAAACCCAGGAAAGTAGTACCAATACACTACCATTAACTAATCTGCGTATGTTATCCAAATCTGGTCAGCTGTCTTCCGAACGTCCTCTATCTGACCTCGAGTCACAAGTTATGTGTGGTTGACATGTCACCTTTGTCTCTTAATCTGGAACTATTTCTCGGCTTTCTCTTTTTTTTGGTCTTCCATGGCCTTGACACTTTTGAAGGGTACTAGCTAGTTATTCTGTAGAATGGTCCTCAGTTTTGAGATAGTCTGATGTTTCTTCTTGATTAAATTCAGATTAGGTAGTTTTGGCAAAAATATACAAACGTGTGTTTGTGCCTTTTTGGAGTAGTTTTGGCAAAAATATACAAACGTGTGTTTGTGCCTTTTTGGAGCATTACTTCAGAAGGTGTATGGTATCAATTTTCCCGTGTGATGTTAACTCTGATCCCTTGGGTAAGGTGACATCTGCCAGGTTTTTCCCCTGTAGTTACTGGTACTCTTCTCTTCTTTGTAATTAGTAATTATCTTGTTGGGTATATACACTTGGAGACTATGTAAGTACTGTGTCCCATCATACTTTTGTCCACTAATTTTAGCATATGTTGGTAAAGTTTGCCTAAACAATATTAATGTAGTATTTGTTAAATGGTGAATTTCCTTTCTTCATCTTTCCTTCCCTAAATTTATTAATTGGATTTTAATGGTAAGAAGGAACTTTCTCTTTTATTCATTTATCTATTTATATCAGTGTAAACTCATGGATATTTGGTTTATTGTATGGATTATAATTTATTGCTATCTTTATTTTATTTTGTTCCTCAAAAAGTTGGCCACTGAAATCCCCTTCAAATTGACTCCTCTCTCCTTTGAATATGTCTCTATAATTAAAAAAAAATCTTTTTCTTACTTCCTGTTATCACAGGATTATCCAGAAATATCTTGTACTCCCCCTGTCCTAGTCCTTTATTGCTATTTGTCCAAGGAGTAGGGTCAAAGAATTTCTAACATATTGATCCTCAAAAGAGTTTTTCATTATGATATATTTTAAGCTCTCACACACCAGTCAAATACTGACCTAAACATGAGTCGTTCTTAATGAGCATTCATTCAAGATTAGTTACAGAAAAGCTAAACTCTTAAGAAAGCCAAACAAATTGTATAACCAGTGTGCAAAATAAATACCTATGGTAAAGGACTAGTTAAAATTCAATTCAATTCAGGCAGCAGAGGTGAGATGGGGAGCTAGACAGAACACAGAAGAGGGTGACTTATTCCTAAAATTCAAGGCTAACTTGAATTCAAGACACCAAACTCATTGTCTAAGTGTCTAGAAAGATCCTTAACACTATTTTCCCATAAATTAATCACATCCAGGAAAACTCTGCTCAGACTGTAGGGTGTAGCTTTTTCTGGGAGTTTTGAGTCTGGGAATTAGTTGCAGAAGATTACACAGCTGGAGAACCAAAGGAGTCAGTTAAAAAGAAAAAAAAAAAAAAAAAGCTCTGAACCTAAGAGTTGATGGTTGTGGAATTTAGGGAGTGACTGCTGGCTATATCATTGTACTGGACTTTGCAGTATTTGAACAATTCCAATATCTGACTTAGCTCACAGTAGAAGACCCCTATGATACTACAATTTCTCTCTGGGACTTGGCATACAGTTAAACACTCACGTAGGTGTGAACTTGTGGAAAATTGCTGAAATGTGTGGTTGCAAGAGCAGGAAAATAGTGGGCCACAAAACCTTCAGGATATAACAGATATAGATAAATATAAACACACATACATAAATAATCATATTAAATATTTTCAACAAACAATCTAACAGAAGCAAAAGAGATTAAGAAGAGGTGGCAAGGATACACAGAAGAACTATACAAAAAATTTCTTAATGACTCTGGTAATCACAATGGTGTGGGCACTCATCTAGAGCCAGACAGCCTGGAGTGTGAAGTCAAGTGGGCCTTAGAAAGCATTACTATGAACAAAGCCAATGGAGGTGATGGAATTCCAACTGAACTTTTTCAAATCCTGAAAGACGATGCTGTTAGAATGTTGCACTCAATATGCCAGAAAATTTGGAAAACTCAGCAATGGTCCAAGGACTGAAAAAGGTCAGATTTCATTTTAATCCCCCAAAATGACAATGCCAAAGAATGTTCAAATTACCATACGATTGCATTCATTTAACATGCTAGCAAGATTATGCTCAAAATCCTTCAAGCTGGGCTTCAGCAATACTTGAACCAAGAACTTCCAGATGTACAAGCTGGATTTAGAAAAGACAGAGGAACCAGAGATCAAATTGCCAACATCCATTGAATCATAGCTAAAACAGGAGAATTTCAAAAATACCTACTTCTGCTTCATTGACTACACTAAAGCCTTTGTGTAGATCACAACAAACTGTGAAAAATTCTTAAAGAAATGAGAATACCAGATCAGTTTAACTGTTTCCTGAGAAACCTATATGCAGGACAAGAAGCAATAGTTAAAGCCAGACATGGAATTACACACTGGGTTCAAAATTGGAAAAGGAATACATCAAGGTTGTATATTGTCACCCTGCTTATTTAACTTCTAAGCAGAGTACATCATGCAAAATGCTGGGCTGGATGACTCACAAGCTGAAATCAAGATTGCTGGGAGGAATATCAACCTCAGATATGAAGATGATACCACCCTAAGGGAAGAAAATGAAGAGAAAATAAAGATCCTCTTGATGAAAGGAATGAAAAGAGTGAAAAAACTGGCTTAAAACTCAGCATTCAAAAAATAAAGATCATGGTGTCCAGTCCCATCACTTCATGGCAAATGGAAGGGGAAAAAATTGAAACAGTGATAGACTTTATTTTCTTGGGCTCCAAAATCATTGTGGATGGTGACTGCAGCCATGAAATTAAAAGATGCTTGCTCCATGGAAGGAAAGATATGACAAACCTTGACAGCATATTAAAAAGCAGAGCTATCACTTTGCTGACAAAGTTCCATATAATCAAAGCTCTGGTTGTTCCAGTAGTCATATATGGGTGTGAGAGTTAGACCATAAAGAAGGCTGAGAGCTGCCAAAAATTGATACCAAGAATCGATGCTGGAGAAGACTCTTGAGAGTCCCTTGGATGCAAGGAGATCAAACCAGTCAGTCCTGAAGGAAATCAGTCCTGAATAGTCATTGGAAGGGACTGATGCTGAAGCTGAAGCTCCAATATTTTGGCCACCTGCTGTGAAGAGGTGGCTCATTGGAAAAGACCGTGATGCCAGGAAAGACTGAGGGCAAGAGAAGAAGGGGGCAATAGAGGATGAGATTTTTGGATGACATCACTGACTCAATGCACATGAGTTTGAGCAAATCTGGGAGATGATGAAGAACAGGGAAGTCTTGCGTGCTGCAGTCCAGGGGGTAGCAGAGTCAGACACGACTTAGTGACTGAATAACGAGTCAGAAGAGAGTTAAGGAAAGTGATAGTTAAATTCAACTAGCTATCTTCTAAAATAAAAAAGAGGCATTCGTGATTATTTTGTCAAAATTTTTTTCTCTAGAAAGTCATTTTCTTACTTCCTTTAAAACATGATTCATTTGCAAGGAATGTAAAAGAATGTGGCAAAGCTGTGAACTAGCTTGTAGCTGTCTTCAGCTTTCTTTAGATGCCCTAAGCTCACTTCCTATTCTGGACACACCAGTGTGGAGACTTAAGAAGACTAAACATAATTTTTAATGTGAAGATTCCAGGCTCCTACACAAAAGAGCTGATCTTTAATTTCCAGGGACAACTTATGAGAGAATTTGTCCAGTTAATGACATATCAATCTTACTTTAAGACAAAGCTATAATTCTCTATGTCCTCAATATGCTGCTTGAGTTCTTATAGACACTCAACCAAATCAACAATAGCAGGTATATTTCTTAAAATAGAAAAAGAGATAATTATGTTTGAAACCACTATCAGAAGAAAACAAGATTTACCTTTGAAAACAACATTTAAGTGATAAAAGATCTACCTATAGAGTTATTATGAGATAATGGTATAAGTCATTTGAGTTTACCTTAGATAATATCTGTGGAATATTTGGTTTATTTTTCTACTAGTTATGTGTATGTTATAAAAACTGATCTATCTTTATCTACTATTTTGTTTCAATGTCTACCTTATTATTCAAAGACTGGAGAATATAAAGCACCTTAAAAAATAATCCCCAGTAACAGATAATAAGGAATAAAAGCTGTAGACATTACATGTAAAACTGATATAGTAGGCCTCTTCTACTTTGAGTGATTCTTTTTTTTAAATTTATTTTATTGAAGGATAGTTGACTGATAATATTGTGTTAATTTCTACTGTACAGCAAAGTGACTCAGTTATACAAATATATACATTATTTTTCATATTCTTTTTCATTATGGTTTATCAGAAGATATTGAATACAATTCCCTATGCTATACAGTAGGGACTTGTTTACTCATTGTATATATATACATGCATTTTTTTAAAATTTACAATATTGTATTGGTTTTGCCACACATCAACATGAATCTGCCACGGGTGTATACATGTTCCCAATCCTGAACCCTCTTCCCTCCTCCCTCCCCATCCCATCCCTCTGGGTCATTCCGGTGCACCAGCCCTAAGCACCCTGTATCCTGCATTGAACCTGGACTGGCGATTCGTTTCTTATATGATATTATGCATGTTTCAGTGCCATTCTCCCAAATCATCCTACCCTTGCCCTCTCCCAAAGAGTCCAAAAGACTGTTCTATACATCTGTATCTCTTTTGCTTTCTCATATACAGGGTTATCATTACCATCTTTCTAAATTCCATATATATGTGTTAGTATACTGTATTGGTGTTTTTCTTTCTGGCTTACTTCACTCTGTATAATAGGCTCCAGTTTCATCCACCTCCTTAGAACTGATTCTAATGCATTCTTTTTAATGGCTGAGTAATACTCCATTGTGTATATGTACCACAGCTTTCTTATCCCTTCATCTGCTGATGGACATCTAGGTTGCTTCCATGTCCTGGCTATTATAAACAGTGCTGTGATGAACATTGGGGTACAGGTGTCTCTGTATGCCCAGCAGTGGTATTGCTGGATCATAAGGCAGTTCTATTTCAGTTTTTTAAGGAATCTCCACACTGTTCTCCATAGTGGCTGTACTAGTTTGCATTCCCACTAACAGTGTAACAGGGTCCCCTTTTCTCTATACCCTCTCCAGCATTTATTGCTTATAGACTTTTGGATCACAGCCATTCTGACTGGCATGAAATGGTACCTCATTGTGGTTTTGATTTGCATTTCTCTGATAATGAGTGATGTTGAGCATCTTTTCATGTGTTTGTTAGCCATCTGTATGTCTTTGGAGAAATGTCTATTTAGTTCTTTGGCCCATTTTTTGATTGGGTCATTTATTTTTCTGGAATTGAGCTGCAGGAGCTGCTAGCATATTTTTGAGATTAGTTGTTTGTCAGTTGCTTCATTTGCTATTATTTTCTCCCATTCTGAAGGCTGTCTTTTCACCTTGCTTATAGTTTATTTTGTTGTGCAGAAGATTTTAATTTTAATTAGATCCCATTTGTTTATTTTTGCTTTTATTTCCAGTATTCTGGGAGGTGGGTTATAGAGGATCCTACTGTGATTTATGTCAGAGATTATTTTGCCTATGTTCTCCTCTAAGAGTTTTATAGTTTCTGGTCTTACGTTTAGATCCATTTTGAGTTTATTTTTGTTGTATGGTGTTAGAAAGTGTTCTAGTTTCATTCTTTTACAAGTGGTTGACCAGTTTTCCCAGTACCACTTGTTAAAGAGATTGTCAGATCGCCAGTCTATGTCTGACGCAGGATGCAGCATGCTTGGGGCTGGTGCATGGGGATGACCCAGAGAGATGTTATGGGGAGGGAGGTGGGAGGGGGGTTCATGTTTGGGAACGCATATAAGAATTAAAGATTTTAAAATTTAAAAATAAAAAACTAAAAAAAAAAAAAGAGATTGTCTTTACTCCATTGTATCTTCTTACCTCCTTTGTCAAAGATAAGGTGTTGATAGGTGCATGGGTTTATCTCTGGGCTTTCTATTTTGTTCCATTGATCTATATTTCTGCCTTTGTGCCAGTACCATACTCTCTTGATGACTGTGGCTTTGTAGTAGAGCCTGAAGTCTGGTAGATTGATTCCTCCAGTTCCATTCTTCTTTCTCAAGATTGCTTTGGCTATTCGAGGTTTTTTGTATTTCCATACAAATTGTGAAACTATTTGTTCTAGCTCTGTGAAAAATACCATTGGTAGCTTCATAGGGATTGCATCGAATCTATAGATTGCTTTCTTATCTTTGCTTTCGATTATTAATACCTTGGTGGAGACTGTGGCCATAATATTATGAGGTGAGTATAAGGCATGCTATTATGCCTTAATTTCACAACATTTCAGCCTTTTAAGAACATTAATATTGATATCATCTCTGTGAGATTACATCAGTAATAATTGCATAATGGACAAAAGAGGAAATCCTTAATTTTTTGGAAGTAGAAAACATTTAGGGATACAAAGGTTGAAATTTTAAAATCACAAAAAATCCACTTTATTTATTTATTTATTTTTTGTTTTTATTTTTTTTATTTTTATTTTTTTAGTTTTTTATGTTTTAAAATTTAAAATCTTTAATTCTTACATGCGTTCCCAAACACGAACCCCCCTCCCACCTCCCTCCCCATAACATCTCTCTGGGTCATCCCCATGCACCAGCCCCAAGCATGCTGCATCCTGCGTCAGACATAGACTGGCGATTCAATTCTTACATGATAGTATACATGTTAGAATGTCATTCTCCCAAATCATCCCACCCTCTCCCTCTCCCTCTGAGTCCAAAAGTCCGTTATACACATCTGTGTCTCTTTCCCTGTCTTGCATACAGGGTCATCATTGCCATCTTCCTAAATTCCATATATATGTGTTAGTATACTGTATTGGTGTTTTTCTTTCTGGCTTACTTCACTCTGTATAATCAGCTCCAGTTTCATCCATCTCATCAGAACTGATTCTAATGCATTCTTTTTAACGGCTGAGTAATACTCCATTGTGTATATGTACCACAGCTTTCTTATCCATTCATCTGCTGATGGACATCTAGGTTGTTTCCATGTCCTGGCTATTATAAACAGTGCTGCGATGAACATTGGGGTATATGTGTCTCTTTCAATTCTGGTTTCCTTGGTGTGTATGCCCAGCAGTGGGATTGCTGGGTCATAAGGTAGTTCTATTTGCAATTTTTTAAGGAATCTCCACACTGTTCTCCACAGTGGCTGTACTAGTTTGCATTCCCACCAACAGTGTGGGAGGGTTCCCTTTTCTCCACAGCCTCTCCAGCATTTATTGCTTGCAGATTTTTGGATCGCAGCCATTCTGACTGGTGTGAAGTGGTACCTCATTGTGGTTTTGATTTGCATTTCTCTAATAATGAGTGATGTTGAGCATCTTTTCATGTGTTTGTTAGCCATCCGTATGTCTTCTTTGGAGAAATGTCTATTTAGTTCTTTGCCCCATTTTTTGATTGGGTCGTTTATTTTTCTGGAGTTGAGCTGCATAAGTTGCTTGTATATTTTTGAGATTAGTTGTTTGTCAGTTGCTTCATTTGCTATTATTTTCTCCCGTTCTGAAGGCTGTCTTTTCACCTTGCTTATATTTTCCTTTGTTGTGCAGAAGCTTTTAATTTTAATTAGATCCCATTTGTTTATTTTTGCTTTTACAAATTCAATGCAATCCCTATCAAGCTATCAGCCACATTTTTCACAGAACTAGAACAAATAATTTCAAGATTTGTATGGAAATACAAAAAACCTCGAATAGCCAAAGCAATCTTGAGAAAGAAGAATGGAACTGGAGGAATCAACTTGCCTGACTTCAGGCTCTACTACAAAGCCACAGTCATCAAGACAGTACGGTACTGGCACAAAGACAGACATATAGATCAATGGAACAAAATAGAAAGCCCAGAGATAAATCCACACACATATGGACACCTTATCTTTGACAAAGGAGGCAAGAATATACAATGGAGTAAAGACAATCTCTTTAACAAGTGGTGCTGGGAAAACTGGTCAACCACTTGTAAAAGAATGAAACTAGATCACTTCCTAACACCGCACACAAAAATAAACTCAAAATGGATTAAAGATCTAAATATAAGATCAGAAACTATAAAACTCCTAGAGGAGAACATAGGCAAAAAATCCACTTTAAAAAAAACATTTCACTTTTCCTGTCTTTATTCAAAGTATGACCCGAGTTTAGTAAAAATAATATTGATAATTCATTTTAATGCTAGTCAAGGAAGAAATTACAACTTCTTATTTGAGGACTTTTGAATGACAGATATAGTTCAGTTGCCTGAGTGTCTAAATGGATTCTGTAATATAATTGCTAGAGGATCACAAATGAAAAAAGTGATTTGTCTTTCTACCCAGTTTTTTCTAGTTCATGTCCATCTTTTCAATGAAATGGAAACATCTGAAAAACTGGCGTCCATAGACCAGGCATCAAATAGTTATTGGCACCTTTGTATTATATGTGACTTAAATGTCTTTGGTAGACATGTTTTGTCTTATGTCTTTTTTCTAATAAAGTAGGGAGAGTCAAATTTTCTGACCACTCATATTACTGGGAAAATAAGATTTTGATAAATATATAATCATAAATTGAAATCACTGAAAATTTCCAATCACAGTCCCCTTACAAACATGAATATTTATGTCCCTAAGTAATAAATATTCTTTCCATAAATTAATAAGTTGGCATCTGATTTAGAAATTAGTATTGTAAAATTTTGTTGATGTGAATCTGCCTTCTGAATTAACTAACTAAATCAGATTTGCAGATTTGCAAAATGGAGAATCAGCTTGGAATAGCTTCTCTTGGTGACATTTAGAAGAAATTTGTGGATAGTACCTTTATACATCACTCAAGAGAAGCTAATACAAATTGAAAGTACCAGAAAGCTAGGATGTTCAGATAATAAAGCAGAACTGAAAGACAGTGAGAGAATGTAACTCCTCCTAGTTCAGGTGTGAATCCAGATGCTTACTTCTCAACTGTTACAATGTATCCTTGAGCAATTCTCAAGAGGTTGCTGCTTGATAAAAACAGAGTGTCTCAAATACAGTTTATTGGCAGAAAACACCTTTGTGCTTTCAGCCCATTAAGAACTACAAAAAAAAAAAAAAAAACAAACAAACAACAACAAAAAAAACCCCAACACTCATTGCTGTTTTAACAGCTGTGGAAAAGTGTATCTGTGAATGTGCATGAGATACCTTCTGGTGGCTTCCAGAACTAAGTCTCAACTTGAAGTTTAAATTCCAAGGAAACATAGAGAACCACTAGAGTCAGGTTGTTAGCTGACATTAGCCTGGACTTACATTAGCTGATATTAGCCTGGACCATTCAACAAATCATGTTAGCCTCTTTATATAAAACTTCTTTGACCATTTCTTCTCCTGTATCTTTCCCCTGCAAGAGGGGCCTTTGCCACATCATCCAAGGTGATGGATATGTGATGTCTTATGCGACCATGCCGGCATATGGTATTGCTTGAGAAACGCTAGTCTTTTCTCTTATTACTGTCCTTGCTTCTGTTTGAAGAATCTCTATGTAGTGAGGAGTATACTTTTGAGGTTGTCCTTTTTACATTATATTGAAAAGGCAACCCCATGACATATATCAGAATCAATCACATAATAAAGCCTGTCAACTGACGATGTGTGATGCCTGACAATAAATGACAACATGTGGCATCTCTGTACCTGAGATGCCTTTGTGGGCAAGTTTTCTGTCTTCCGGCAATTTCCCAAGAAGAGTTCTGAAGTTACTCTGATTTAGAGATGCCTTTACTCCTGACCCTCTTTTCATCCAGGAAAGGACATGAGTGTAGAGTTTTATACACACATATATGCACATATTTATGGACTATATAGTTCATGGAATTCTCTGGGCCTGAATACCAGAGTGGTATTCAGAGTGGGTAGCCTCTATACTAGAGTGGGTAGCCTTTCCCTTCTCCAGGTTGATCTCCCCAACCCAGGGATTGAATCCAGGTCTCCCACATTGCAGGCATACTCTTTTCCAAGGGAGCCGCAAGGAAAGCCCATATATATATATATGGCTATTTTATATTATAACTACTTGTAGCAATAAGGCTACTCTGAACAATAGTTTCATCAAATCTAAATGGAAATCTCTTTTTGATTTTTCTTCACATTCAATGGGGAAATAGCTACACAGAAGAAAGGAAATAATGGGCTTCCCAGGTAGCTCAGTGGGTAAGGAATCTGCCTGCAATGCAGGAGACAAAAGAGATATGGGACCGATCCCTGGGTTGGAAGATCCCCGGGAGGAGGGCATGGCAACCCACTCCAGTATTCCTTCCTAGAGAATCTCAAGGACAGAGGAGCCTGGTGGGCTACAGTCCATAAGGTTGCAAAGAGTTGAACACGACTAAAGCTACTGAGCACACACACATACACGCACACACTCTAAAGCTAGCAGAGATGTTTATTGAAGAATATTCAGAATCTGGTGATAGTGTAGAAAAGTAAGAGTATCAGCTTCTTGATCAAGGAGCTGTGCGGAATTCCCAACCTCATGTATTCCCTGTAGCTGGGTGACATTCTTTGTCATGTTAGTTTGGCAATATTTGGAAAGTCAGTAAGCCATCATTTTTCTATTTGTAAGATGGGATAATAACCACTTTACCCAGGTGAGGAGTAAATGTGATGTTTCATGTGATCATACTGGTGTATAATATTTCTCAGCAAATAGTAGCCATTAGTTATTATAGTAAGTAATCTCTGGCTACAAACTCAGGAACTGTGTAGCAGGTAGCCACATATCTCAAACTAAGCTTATTCTTTGTTAGAAAAAGTACAGATTTTTCCAGTGTAAAATCTCTACATGTTTCTATATCATGTGTAATTTCAGAGAGAATAAAAGATTGGAGTTATTAATACATGTTGTATGAAAAACTCTATGAAGTGATATCATAAACCTTTTTCACAAAATATGTGTTAATACCTTTAAAGCCTTAATGTGATATACTATTTGTCCTTAAATATTGCCCAAGGATGGGTTTCTAAAGGGAATGTTTAAAAGCTAATTACTAGTAATAGAAAAATGAATGCATGCAGGAACTCAGCAACAGATTTATCAGTTTCATAAATAATGTGAAATTATTATGAATTAATAATTATTAAGAACTAATAGTCATAATAATTATTAAATAAATAAATTAATAAACTATTATTTAATAATTATTTAAAATGATTGTTATTAATTATTAAATAATAGTTAATTACTATCACATTATGAAATAATGTGAAATTAATGTAAACACTCATATAAATTATGTGTGGATTTATATTGTGATTTAAGAAAATATGCATATGGTTACAGTTTACCTAGAAAGAGAATGCAGTAACATATTCTGTAGTTCTATTTTCAAAACATAAATACCTGGAGAAACATGATCATTAGTCATAATACTCAGAGTTTTCAGCATATTAGCATCCAAACGAACATGTTTGGGTCTTATTAAAATATTCAATTTTAAGACCAATACCTTTATATGAAAATCTATCGTTTGTATAACCCAATCATTCTACCTGAGTGTGTAATGGGTGCCTGAACTCTTTACAACGCAGAGAAAATGAGTTTTCATGTTCACAGTTGTGGTTTACATCAGTTCAGTTCAGTTCAGTCACTCAGTCGTGTCCGACTCTTTGAGACCCCATGAATCACAGCACGCCAGGCCTCCCTGTCCATCACCAACTCCCAGAGTTCACTCAGACTCACATCCATTGAGTCAGTGATGCCATCCAGCCATCTCATCCTCTGTTGTCCCCTTCTCCTCCTGCCCCCAATCCCTCCCAGCATCAAAGTCTTTTCCAATGAGTCAACTCTTCGCATGAGGTGGCCAAAGTACTGGAGTTTCAGCTTCAGCATCATTCCCTCCAAAGAAATCCCAGGGCTGACCTCCTTCAGAATGGAATGGTTGGATCTCCTTGCAGTCCAAGGGACTCTCAAAAGTCTTCTCCAACACCACAGTTCAAAAGCATCAATTCTTCAGCGCTCAGCTTTCTTCCCAGTCCAACTCTCACATCCATATATGACCACTGGGAAAACCATACCCTTGACTAGACGGACCTTTGTTGGCAAAGTAATGTCTCTGCTTTTCAATATGCTATCTAGGTTGGTCATAACTTTGCTTTCAAGGAGTAAGCGTCTTTTAATTTCATAGTGGTTTATATAGACTCCAAATTATCTACATGTTGACAGAATAGAAGGTAGCTAGACAGCAAATATGTTTAAAGGACAACATATGGTGATTTCCTGCATGATGTGGTCTTATCTAATTTTCCAACTTCAGCTGGTATCTCTTTGACCTGTTTTATCCAGATGCAGCACTTCTTAACACAGACCCATTGCATCTCTATCTAGATCTGAGTATTAGCTTTTACTAGTTCTCCACACAGGCTGGAAGAAGCACAAGCTGGAATCAAGATTGCCAGGAGAAATATCAATAACCTCAGATATGCAGATGACACCACCCTTATGGCAGAAACTGAAGAGGAACTAAAAAGCCTCTTGATGAAAGTGAAAGAGGAGAGCGAAAAAGTTGGCTTAAAGCTCAGCATTCAGAAAACGAAGATCATAGCATCTGGTCCCATCACTTCATGGGAAATAGATGGGGAAACAGTGGAAACAGTGTCAGACTTTATGTTTTTGTGCTCCAAAATCAATGCAGATGGTGACTGCTGCAGCCATGAAATTAAAAGACGCTTACTCCTTGGAAGGAAAGTTATGACCAACCTAGATAGCATATTGAAAAGCGGAGACATTACTTTGCCAACAAAGGTCCATCTAGTCAGGGCTATGGTTTTTCCTGTGGTCGTATATGGATGTGAAAGTTTGACTGTGAAGAATGCTGAGAGCCGAAAAATTGATGCGTTTGAACTGTGGCGTTGGAAAAGACTCTTGAGAGTCCCTTGGACTGCAAGGAGATCCAACCATTCCATTCTGAAGGAGGTCAGCCCTGGGATTTCTTTGGAGGGAATGATGCTGAAGCTGAAACTTTAGTACTTTGGCCACCTCATGCGAAGAGTTGACTCATTGGAAAAGACTCTGATGCTGGGAGGGATTGGGGGCAGGAGGAGAAGGGGACGACAGAGGATGAGATGGCTGGATGGCATCACTGACTCTATGGGCGTGAGTCTGAGTGAACTCTGAGAGTTGGTGATGGACAAGGAGGCCTGGTGTGCTGGGATTCATGGGGTTGCAAAGAGTCAGACATGACTGAGCGACTGAACTGAACTGAACTGAAGGGGGTCTCCTTTAGCTACTTTCTTCCTCAGGGATATTGTTTTGTTTCCTTCTTGGAATTTGATACACAAATACTCTGTTTTTTTGACTTAGGTTTTATATATCTCAAAATGGATTGTAAGCTTCTGGAGAGTATAAAGAGTGTCTTTTCAAGCACTACTGTGTCCCCAGCCCAAGTATAATTTTTAATATTTAATAACCATGCAATAAATATGTTATAAAGCATTTGAAAGCTTTCATTATCTCAGCTTCTATTATTTACCTGATGAATAAATCAATGAATTAAAGAAACTCCTTCTAACTTAGTCTGATTTCCGCAGACTAAGTAAGCCTGAGGCAAAGGGTTATGGTTCTTGCTTAATCAGAGAGTGCAAAAAGCAGAAGCGAGGGGCAAGGAGACTTGAGGAAATCTGGAGAGAGAATCATTTTGAGAATGTGCTATTGTGTTGACTGCCATTGTGTGAGCCTGACTGTTTGTATTGTTGGATTAAGAAGCTAAATACTGGTGTCAGGACAGTCCACTGGGAGTGGGGGCAAAAATTTATTCACTCTTCGCTTCCCCTCGACAAAGATGTGCTGTTTGGGATGTGACCCCTCCATTCTGTTCACTAATAGATGTTCGGAAGCATTTTACATCCTCAACAGGGGAGCAGTAGAAAGGGACACAAGGAGAACACAGCACTGGCAAGAAGAAAGGAGTGAGTTATAGCTGCCAGAAGAAGACTGCAGCTCTTACAGAGCTCCTGACTGCAGGGACAGCTCAGATGAAGAAAAGGTAAACTGAGAGGTGTGCGACATACTTTACTTCTCAAACTGTACCTTGGAGAAAGAGTTGAATTGAAACCTTGCTCTGAGCTTGTGTAAAGGACATCATTTTGTTTTCTTGGATGTTCTGTGAGAATTAACTCTTCATTCAAATAACCATAGAAAAAGCTTCTGACAATTTGTACTGTAGCCCTAGAAACCTGGCCACTTCTGATTAGTTCAGGAATGAACACTTAAACTTCCAGTCTAGGACAATTAGAGTCTCATTTTGGTGACCTGAAATTGGGAGCTGGGTTGGAGGAGGAGAGAATTTAGTCTCTTCCTGAACATATAGAATGCTATGTCTATAACATTTAAAGACAAAAGCTCACAAATAAAATATGCCTAGTAAATAAAACTCTCAGGAGGGGCATTTTGCTCTGCAAAGTTAAAATAATAGCTTAGTGGGAGCACCTGTGTCTATATAAATGGAAAGCAAATAGAGTAAGAGCAATAATAAACATGTTAGCATTCCATTAAGTTATTATTCTTGTGCCTTTCTTCTCTAGAGACTTAAGGCTTTAGTACCTAAATGGCTTTCATATCCTCTTTATATCCTCCTAATTTATACATTTAGAATTGCTCTCTTCTAAATGCTTCTTATTTCAACATCATTCATAGTCTGGATGCTACATTTTTATTGACCTGAGATAAGGCTGACCCAACATCGTGTCCTTGCTAGTACATACTATTGCTGGTGTCTAATTGCATACTTTCCACAGCCTCCCCCCGATCCCTCCCGTGGACAAGGAAACGAGATAGAGTGTAAGACAGAGACACATGAAAAAAGTATGTAGGGTTGACATTTCTCCTAATTTATGTGTTTGCTTATTGTCACAAAATTTACCTTGAATTGCGCTTGTTAAAGACAGTTAGTAGATACAGGTATTTTTGTCCTATAAGTCTAAAATCATAGGCAGCTTAGTGTAGTAGAAATGCTTGTGATTAAGTTCACAATTAAAGTGCAAGTGACAAGAAGCATACTGGCATTTCATTAAATTAATAATCTTTCAGTATTTCTTTTAAAGTGTTTTAAATTCAGTGTCACCATTAACAACTAAATTTGGAGAGATTTTAGAGACAGTAGTATTTTTCCTGCATCACCTTCTCCCTTGATCTAGGAAAGTGATAAAGTATACATGCTGGAGTCAGAAATATGCAATCTTAATTCTTCCACTTTTACTTTTCCCATTTCCTTTTCTAACTGCTTTTATTAAGTTTGAATTTAAATATTCAAATCTGTTTCTGAAGATATAGTTTAATATCCTTGACACTTTTTCAAAAAATTCACCAAGCACTTGCAAAAGACTCTTTCTCAAGTAGAATGGAACTATATATATATATATATATATATATATATATATATATATATATATATATATATATATATATATACATATATGGCTTCCCTGGTAGCTTAGCTGGTAAAGGATTTGCCTGCTATGCAGGAGACCTCAGTTTGATTCCTGGGTAGGGAAGAACCCCTGGAGAAGGGGTAGGCTACCCACTCTAGTATTCTCACCTGGAGAATTCCATGGACAGAGAAGCCTAGTGAGCTATGGTCCATGGGATCACAAAGAGTTGGACACGACTGAACAACTAAGCACAGCACACACACACACACACACACACACACAATGATAGTAGTGATTATACTTGCAGATCCCCAAAATATTTTACCAATTATTAGGGCAATGCTAGTCTGAATGAGGATGTACATAGAATAAAACAATTTCTTTTTTCAGGCAAGATAGTTCAGGAGGATGACTTGCCAATTACAAGCACGGCATTGGATTTAGACAAACTTAACTTTAGATTCTGGTTTTGTAATTAACACATTTAACTTACATTGTGGCCTTAAACTCTGTTTTCTCATCTTTAAAATGGATCAATATCTCTCATGCATAGGAGTTGTACAGGTAAATAAGATACTGGAGGGCTGAGCATATATTGGGTTCACAATGTAAGGCTTCTCAGGGGGAAAGTACAGAGCTCAGTGGTTGAAGAGTGATGAGTCTGCCACCTCTTCCTCTACTGCCTACTAGTCATGTGACCTTGCACAGATCAGCTGGCTCTCTGAGACTTGGTTCAATTGTGACTTTGTTCTTTAGCGCTTGAGCTTTAGCACAATTTAAAGACTTGGTTCTCAATTGTGAAATGGTGCTACCCTATGTTTTACAGGGTTTTTTCTTGAGCCAATTTTATATGATGTATGTAAAGAACTTAGCACAGTACCTGACACACGACAAGTACTTTATAAAAGCTTGCTATGAAAGGCTCAGCTTCATCAGAAAATTTATCACTAGTTACACTGATGCTTCTTGAAAAATTTATTAGGATACTATTCAGATCTTATAATTCAGTTTTACCCTCTAAAATGTAACTAAGAGGCACATCACCAGGTATAAATGATAAAAGAGACTTCTGAAAATAGTACTTATATTTATCATTAGCAACTTACCTATTAGGTAATAGTATCCTCAAGACTTTGCATTCCCCGCCTCCCTCCATTGGACTATTTACGTCTAGACATTGTAATATAACTTCTTTTTTGAGAAAGACTTTTTAAAAAGAAAAAAAAAAGCAAAAATATCCTAGCCCATCTTTTATGAATTGTTTATTTCAAACCACATGCATACTCATAATTAAGAGTACTCCTTCTTTTTGATCTTTATCTCTTTTTTCACATATCTGCCTGGTGTTTATTATTTCTGCTTAAGGTGAACCAATACTCCTGGTACTTTGAATAACAAAGTGAAATCTTTTAAAAAAAAGTAACATAAATATAGAACTGGTAATATATTTTGGAAAGTGTAATATCTAGTATTACTCTGTCTTCTAGAATTTAATGTATTCCAGTATTTTATCTGGATGATTTATTTTGGTAACTTTTTTTTTTTTAATGCTAAGAAAGCAACTTCCTGGAAGAAAAAAAGAATAACACTGATTGAATAGATAAGCCTATTTTTTCACTGCTTCTGGAACATAGAGTAGTATATATCCTTTCTTATCACAGAAGACCTGTTTTTGAGGTAGACCAGAAAAATGTGTAATTTATGAAAATCATGTCTACTTCTTGAATGACCCCAGGCAGGTTGTGATATTACTTTCCTTTAGAATCTGCTATTTCAAGTGTTTAAGCATCAGTGTAAACCTACATAGGAAAACTAAGCAGGTAAATATTCATCTAACATCAAAGATATGTGTTTTTATCTTGGTATTCCAGAATCTATTACAGATTATGAGTCTGGGAAATGAACAGATGAGAGAACATATGTGCTTGTAAATTGAGTGAAATTTGTGACTATTCATGAATACTTGTTCTATGGGATGAGCTCATTCTTTTATTGTTTTTATAAATATTTTTATTAAGTGGTTTGTTTTATGTTAGAACGGTGTGTGTATGTATGCATATTACTGAGGACGTCTTAGGACCAGTCAATCTTAAAGGAAATCAACCCTGAATATTCATTGGAAGGACTGTTTCTGAAGCTGAACCTCCAGTACTCTGGCCACCTGATGGGAAGAGTCGAAAAGACCCTGATGCTGGGAAACATTGAGGGCAAGGAATGAAGGGAGTGGCAGAGGATGAGCTGGTAAGATAGCATCAGCAACTCAGTGAGCATGAGTTTGCGCAAGCTCTGGGAGACAGTAGAGGACAGAGGAGCATGGCGTGCCATTGTCCATGGGTTTGCAAGAGTCGGACATGACTTAGCAACTGAACAACAGCAACATTATGCCCCTAAAAAATTCCTTATGCACATTTACTCTTAACCTTTACAGTGACCCTGAGAAGAAATCCTGTTCTTCTCTCCATTTTATAGGTAAAACAACTATAGACAAGAGCAATTAAATAACCCCACCAGTCATATAACTTGTCATTGAAAGATTTAATGCTTTAATTCAGTTAGATCAACTGGAGAGTGCCTATTTGCAACAGCAATGCATCTATGGAAATATGTTCTCTGTATTAATAGTGCTAGTTTGGGTCCCTGTGTGCTATGCCTAGTTGACTGTCAGGTAAATGATCCCTGCTCTTTAGTTTTACCTTAGGCATTCAATCTGTGCTTAAATCATCTTCATAAGAGTAAAACAAAATCAAAATTTATTAAGCATTTAAACAAGAAAGCCTCCAATGTCTACACCCAAAGGTGATATTTGATACAATTGCATAAAGGATATTATGAAATCATAATCATAGACATTATACTAGGGACAATACCCCTGGTAGTTTCTGAACCCTGGAACTTGTTTTCAAATTGGAAGGCATATTTTCTCCTAACACAAATTAGAAGATATAAAGCTAGTTTTTTTCCATCATGGAGTAGTTCGGCCAGATGTTCTACTGAACAACAGAGAGGAAGAAGGAGAAATGAGTGGAAAGATAGGCTCAAGCTGGCAATTATGGCTAAGCAAATTTGGGATATTTCAACACAGCAAAAATTTGTGCAAATAATAACATGCTTTCAGTTCAGTTCAGTTCAGTTCAGTTCAGTGGCTCAGTCGTGTCCGACTCTTTGCGACAACATGAATTGCACCACGCCAGGCCTCCCTGTCCATCATCAACTCCTGGAGTTCACCCAAACTCATGTCCATCGAGTCAGTGTCCATCCAGCCATCTCATTCTCTGTTGTCCCCTTCTCCTCCTGCCACCAATCCCTCCCAGCATCAGAGTCTTTTCCAATGAGTCAACTCTCCTCATGAGGTGGCCAAAGTACTGGAGTTTCAGCTTTAGCATCAGTCCTTCCAAAGAACACCTAGGTCTGATCTCCTTTAGGATGGACTGGTTGGATCTCCTTGCAGTCCAAGGGACTCTCTAGAGTCTTCTCCAACACCACAGTTCAAAAGCATCAATTCTTTGGTGCTCAGCTTTCTTCACAGTCCAACTTTCACATCCATACATGACTACTGGAAAAACCATAGCCTTGACTAGATGGACCTTTGTTGGCAAAGTAATGTCTCTGCTTTTGAATATGCTATCTAGTTTGGTCATAACTTTCCTCCCAAGGAGTAAGCTTCTTTTAATTTCATAGCTGCAATCACCATCTGCAGTGATTTGGGAGCCCAAAAACGTAAAGTCTGACACTGTTTCCACTATTTCCCCATCTATTGCCATGAAGTGATGGGACCAGATGTCATGATCTTCGTTTTCTGAATGTTGAGCTTTAAGCCAACTTTTTCACTCTCCTCTTTTACTTTCCTCAAGAGGCTTTTTAGCTCCTCTTCACTTTCTGCCATAAGGGTGGTGTCATCTGCATATCTGAGGTTATTGATATTTCTCCTGGCAATCTTGATTCCAGTTTCTGCTTCCTCCAGCCCAGCGTTTCTCATGATGTACTCTGCATATAAGTTAAATAAGCAGGGTGACAATATACAGCCTTGATGTACTCCTTTTCCTATTTGAAACCAGTCTGTTGTTCCATGTCCAGTTCTAACTGCTGCTTCCTGACCTGCATGCAGGTTTCTCAAGAGGCAGGTCAGGTGGTCTGGTATTCCCATCTCTCTCAGAATTTTCCACAGTTTATTGAGATCCACACAGTCACAGGCTTTGGCATAGTCAATAAAGCAGAAATAGATGTTTTTCTGGAACTCTCTTGCTTTTTTGATGATCCAGTGGGTGTTGGCACTTTGATCTCTGGTTCTTCTGCCTTTTCTAAAACCAGCTTGAACATCTGGAAGTTCACGGTTCACGTATTGCTGAAGCCTGGCTTGGAGAATTTGGAGCATTAGTTTTGTAGCATGTGAGATGAGTGCAATTGTGCGGTAGTTTGAGCATTCTTTGGCATTGCCTTTCTTTGGAATTGGAATGAAAACTGACCTTTTCCAGTCCTGTGGCCACTGCTGAGTTTTCCAAATTTGCTGGCATATTGAGTGCAGCACTTTCACAGCATCATCTTTCAGGATTTGAAATAACTCAACTGAAATTCCATCACCTCTACTAGCTTTGTTTGTAGTGATGCTTTCTAAGGCCCACTTGACTTCACATTCCAAGATGTCTGGCTCTAGATTAGTGATCACACCATCGTGTTTATCTGGGTAGCGAAGATCTTTTTTGTACAGTTCTTCTTTGTATTCTTGCATGCTTTAGAGATTTAGAAATACAGAGGAGGAAGATGCTTCCTTGCTCTTTGAGCTTTAGCACAATTTAAGACTAACACTTTGTTACTAGAATTATATTCTTTGACATAGGAAAATGCCCACTGTTGCACTGGTGGTGTGAGACAAGGTAAGCATGGGTTACAGAGAACATCAGTTGCCAATACATAAAGCCTAGATGACAAGAGAAGATAAACTATGGTGAACTAGGGCAGGCAAAGTGTCATTAATCCAATCATGAATAGGGATTGAGCATAAGGCCTGACTGCTCTCTTCTCATAATGAGAAAGAGAAAAGTATCATTTGACATCATGACCTGTGTATTGGTGTTCTGTTGAACATAAGTTGTAGAAATCACTATCAGACAAGACCATTCTGTGATCATGATGGGTCAAGATGAAAACAAGACCACTCAGTAATCATGTTTGAACCTGTGAAAAATATGACATTGTCCACACCACAATGGTGTGACCCAAACTGGCTAAGATGAGTGACTGCTGCTTCTCTACCAATTATATCTTCAGCATCAATCTAGTTTTCTCTCCTACTAGGTAAGATGTTACAAGATACCCAATCATGGAATTATCTTTACAGCAGCCAAATCCGGAGCAACACACAAATTCAAAGCAACATCCAGTCTTCCTCAAAGCCTCCCCCCGAATCATAAGTCCAAATCCTACAAGTCTATTTTAATACCCTCTACTGCTCCACAGTTCCCTGGTGAGTATTCTTTTGTGTTACCATGTGCAAGTAAACCGAGCTTATTTTACCACAGCTGTATTCCTAGTGCTCTTTTACTGGAGGTCGTTGGTAATAGCTTGCTATAGTGAAGATTGTTGTTATTCAGTTGCCAAGTCATGTCTGGCTGTTTTCACCCCCGGGGACTGCATGCAGCACACCAGGATTCCCTGTCCCTCACCATCTCCCAGACTTTGCCCAGGTTCACGTCCATTGAATCAGTGATGCCATCCAATCATTTCATCCTCTGTCGCCCTCTTCTCCTTCCATCTTCAATCTTTTCCAACATCAGAGTCTTTTCCAATGAGTTGGCTGCTTGCATCAGGTGGCCAAAGTATTGGAGTTTCAGCTTCAGCATCAGTCTTTCCAATGAGTATTCTGGGTTGATTTCCTTTAAGATTGACTGGTTTGATCTCCTTGCTGCCCAAGGGACTCTCAAGAATCTTCTCCAACACCACAGTTCAAAAGCATCAATTCTTTGGTGCTCTGCCTTCTTTATGGTTCAACTCTCACATCCATATATGACTACTGGAAAGACCATTGCCTTGACTATATGGACCTTTGTTGGCAAAGTGATGTCTTTGCCTTTTAATACACTGTCTAGTGATGATTGGGCTTCCCTGATAGCTCAGCTGGTGAAGAATCTGCCTGCAATACAGGAAACCCTGGTTCAATTCCTGGGTCAGGGATAGGCTACCCAACTTCAGTGTTCTTGGGCTTCCCTGGTGGCTCTGAGGGTAAAGAATCTGCCTGCAATGCAGAAGACCTGGGTTCAGTCTCTGGGTTGGGAAAATCCCCTGGAGGAAGGCAAGGCAACCGACTCCAGTATTCTTGCCCAGAGAATCCCCATGGACAGAGGAACCTGGCAGGCTACAGTCCATGGGGTCACGAAGAGTTGGACATGACAGAGTGACTAAGCACACACACATAGTGATGATTATGTTAAACTTAATTTTAGGAAGGCATTATTTAAAACTTTGCTATGGCAAGTGACATAAACTCACTTGAATTGGCTTAAACAAAATGAAAATTAATAAAAGTGTAATGTATGAGTGATGCAAAGTATGTGAAAACTGCATTGTAGTCGGGCTTTAGAAACACCTAGAAAGACAGCTCTTAAAAATTTTTTTTTTATTTTATGTTTGAGCATCCTGCTACTGCTGCTAAGTCATTTCAATCGTGTCCGACTCTGTACGACCCCATAGACGGCAGCCCACCAGGATCCCCTGTCCCTGGGATTCTCCAGGCAAGAACACTGGAGTGGGTTGCCATTTCCTTCTCCAATGTTTGAGCATAGTTGATTAACAATGTTCTGTTAGTTTCAGGGGTACACCAAAATGATTCAGTTATACATATGCATCTATTCTTTTTCAAATTATTTTCTCATATAGGATTATCAAAGAATATTGAGCAGCATTCCCTGTGCTATACAGTAGTTCCTTGTTGGTTATCTATTTTAAATAGAGTGGTGTGTACATGTCAATCCCAAACTCCCAGTCTATCCCTCCTGCCTCACGCACTTCCCCCTTGGTGACCATTAGTTCATTCTCTAAGTCTGTGAGTCTGTTTCTGCTTTATATGTAAATTCATTTGCATATTTTTTAGACTACACATATAAGTGATATCATATGATATTTGTCTTTGACTTACTTCAGTTAGTATTGAAGTCATCAGAAATATAGGAAATTTTATTCACTCTCTTGTTTTTTCCTCTGTCTCCTGTTTCTTATTTGGTATTTATTTTATCTCACTTCACTGTTTCCTTTCCCCTGCAAGAACGTCTTTCTCTTGAATCTTATGGCCTCCTTCGGCCGCTAAGAGTATGTGTTAATACTTCACACACAGGCTGATTCCAGGCTAGATTCCATGAAGTCAAATTGGCATGCACAAAATTCAAAAGCTTATGAATGTTGTTTAGTTGTCTTATACTGCAAAAATGTACATTTGCTATTTTAGCTAGCATTTAATGATTTTACCTCATATAGATACAACTTCATTAATGTTATAATGAATTTATAGTATGACTTACTTGGTAAGTGCTATTTTGATTGGATCCTTAGTTTTTCAGAGAGATATTTTCTATGTTTAGCTTTGTGAGTAATTAAGTTTTCTATCTTTTTTGCAAAAATGATATAGTCTCTACAATAGCTTTATGCTCATGTTAAATGTCCCTCATGGGTGCCTAATGGCTGTCTTTCAGTGCTCTGTCCCTGTTCCACATAAAATGAGTGGGACTGGCTCAGCTTGGAACACATACGGTTGAATCAGCTTAAAAAACGTGACTCAACTCTGAATCCTACTAATAGCTCATGGGCTAGGAAGATACAGTAAAAATGTTCATTACATGTCATTTTTATTTCATAAGCTGGTTTTACTCTGAATTAATTAATTTAATGTCTTTATGAGGCCTAAGCAATAAATACAAGTGCACATTTTTAAAGTTTAATTTGAGTATTGAGGTAATAGCAATAACGACAGCCAATGTTCTAGCATCTCTAATTAGCAGAACCTTTTAAAGTATTTCAGACTAATACAACTTTTCCCCACTGTTTACTATATGTTACATATTCATAAGATTACATCACTTTATAGTAAAACAATATTAAGACAATACTTAAATCATTATCATGATCATTTCAATTTTAGTCTTTTTTCCCCATAAATATTTAGATTAGTGATGATTAACTGTCTCTTTAATCCTAATTCTTCTTCAAGTATCTCATGTTTACCACATAACTGACTTTAGAATATATGAGTCATAAAAAATAAAAATATTATGAAAACTCCACCACCACAGATGCATAAAAATAGACTTGATGTCTATGTAAAGCAAAGGATTTTATTGGATAAAAGTTAAATGCTTACAAATTAAATAACTTCACATTGTTCAACAATTTTCTCAGTCCCTAACTGCTAGATTCCATGAAGTCAAAGTGGCATGCACAAAATTCAAAAGCTTATGAATATTGTTTTGTTGTTTTATACTGCAAAAATGTACATTTTCTGTTTTATCTAGCATTTAATGCTTTTAACTCATATAGATACAACTTCATTAATATTATAATGAATTTACAGTATGACATACTTGGTAAATGCTATTTTGATTAGATCCTTAGCTTTTCAGAGAGATATTTTCTATGTTTAGCTTTGTGAGTAATTAAGTTTTCTATCTTTTTTGCAAAAATGATATAGTCTCAACAATAGCTTTATGCTCATGTTAAAACAGATTTACATTCGTAAATAGTCTTTCCCAAAATACTCCACTAAACACCTCCATCGAATATGCCATCTGCTTTGGGATAAAAGGTTTTTGTGCAATAACATGTTTAGGGAATTCTATTTATTGTGTCTATCTTTGATATTCACAATGCATTAAAAATGTATTGAAATCCTATGGCAAAGAGATTGGTTTAACTTTGTTTAACTTGGAATTTTAAAAACTCCTGTATCTGTGGAATTCTTTTTTTGTGAAATATCTTTTCTAAGGAAATATTTTAAAAATGTTGCTATAAGGGAAAAATCAGTTCTTATTTGTTGATTCTTCTTCTAACAATCACAAAATCCCTTGAGTGAAGGTAGGCAAGGCCTATACTTAGAATTGAAGGAGGAAATTAAGCTGACTAATGAGATAAGGCATACAACAACATTCATTGACTTTTAGTTCCATTTTAGGTGGACATGACTAATCAGAAATTTTTTTCTGACACTGAAGTCCTAGAGGCATTTCTTCATTGTGTTCAGGAAACACTCAATTCAGTAGCATTTATTGATTACCCACCTTGGGCAAGGCATAGTTCTATGTACTATTAAAGATGAAAAAATAATCTGACATTAATTTTTGTCAAACAGAATTTCTCCATCTAGCAGAAAATTATACGCACACATTGATTACTCTAAGATAATTTATGATAATGCAAGAGTGAGAAATGGAAAAATGTTGAGAAGTTTGGAAAGCCTAGGACACAAGAAAAAGGCTTCTTGGAAGGAGCTGCAAAAAAGGTTTAACAGATCTGAGATTTGGACTTGACTGTAGCATGCCAGGTTCTTCTGTGCATAGGGTTTATCAGGCAAGAATACTGGAGTAGGTGACCATTTCCTACTCCAGGGGATCTTCCCAACCCAGGGATCAAACCTGTGTCTCCTGCATTGCAGGCAAATTTTTTATCCACTGAGAAATCAAGGAAGCTCCTGGATTTAGAATGAGAGAGACATAACTTAAGAGGCCAGTTCACAGACAGACATTTTGAATAAAAAGAAATTGAATATGGTTAGAGAAACATGGAATGTTGTTTGTCTTCCAGAGTTGTGAATCGAGCTGACAGAACGTTTAAGGGTTGTGACATGATACATGGTTAAAAGATGGGAAAAATAGTTATTGAAATACTGTAGGGGGTTTATCAGAGAAGGAGATGGCGCCCCACTCCAGTACTCTTGCCTGGAAAATCCCATGGATGGAGGAGCCTGGTGGGCTGCAGTCCCTGGGATCGTGAAGAGTCGGATATGACTGACCAACTTCACTTTCACACTTCACTTTCATGCATTTGAGAAGGAAATGGCAACCCACTCCAGTGTTCTTGCCTGGAGAATCCCGGGGACCGGGGAGCCTGGTGGGCTGCCATCTATGAGGTCACACAGAGTTTGACACGACTAAAGCAACTTAGCAGCAGCAGCAGCAGCAGCAGCAGCAGCAGGGGTTGTATAGCTTAAGGAAAAAGAATCTGGGCCTGGGCTTCATGCTGAAACAATCTGATATTGAATAAGCAATTGCATATTTAGATCAAGAGATTAAGATAATTCAAGTGGGAAAGTGAAAGTGAAAGTGTTACTTGCTCAGTTGTGTCCCACTCTTTGCGACTTCATGGACTGTAGCCCATCAGGCCCCTCTGTCCATAGGGATTCTCCAGGCAAGAATACGGGAGTGGGCTGCCATGCCCTTTTCCAGGGGCTTTTCTGAAACCAGGGATCAAACCCAGGTCTTTAACATTGCAGGCAGATTCTTTACTGTCTGAACCACCAGGGAAGACCTGAGGAAACTTCAGAATATGGTGAAGGACAGGGAAGCTTGACATGCTGCTGTCCATGGGGTCGCAAAGAGTCAAACATGATTTAGCGATTGAACAACAGTATAATCTCATGTCAGCAATCCCTCCCTTATCTATATGATGAATAAGAAGATGATCAAAATAACATATTAATATAATATTATAAATTAAGCCATTTTCTTTGACTTAGTTCATTTTCTAAATTCTAATTTTAAAAAGAATAGAACATTTTAATGGGCCCTGAAAAGTACTGTGAGCCCTGGGTACTGTGCCTTCTTTGCTTAATGGAGAAGTCATCCCTAGCCCAGTGTCAAATTCAGTCAAGTAGCATTTTCCATTGTCCTTTTATTCAATATAAACCCTTTTCATCTCACATGTTATCTAAAAGTGATGGAATTAGAAATACTCCCTATAATTTTTGTAAAGAAAAGTATCTATTCTTAAGTATTTTTTTCCTTGTTCTACTTAATATAACTAGACTTATGATCACCCTTCAAATGCCACCCCCAGATTCTTTTAAATTATTTTCT